>NC_142875.1:12438409-12589924 GCF_051225735.1 Oryctolagus cuniculus | reverse complement strand
TCCATCTTCCACTTCTCTCCCAGGTGCATTAGCAGGGAACTGGATCAGAAGTGGAACAGTTAGGACTCAAACTGGCACTTACATGGGATGCTGGTATCATAGGCAGCAGTCTAACCTGCTGTGCCACAATGCCTTCCCTGCACTGACCCCTTTCTTAGTCTGCATTTTATCAGTGACTCACATTGAGTCAGAATATATCAGGTGAGTGGCTGGTGTTTGGCTTGTCAGTTAAGATGCTGGTTGGGATACCTGTATTCTGGGTTCAGGTCCTCACTCCACTTCCGATTCCAGCTTTTCTGCTCATGGGTACCCTAGGAGGCCACAGGTGATGGCTCAAATAATCGGATTCCTGGCACCCACAAGAGAGTCCTAGATTAAGTTCCTGGCTCCCAGTTTTGGCTGGTGGTGGGCATTTGGTGAATAAACCAATGGAGGGATCCCTCTGTCTGTCCTTCTCTGCCTCACAAATAAGTGAGCAAATAAATAAAAATAAAAGCAAATTAAGGGGCCTGCGCGTGGTGTAGCAGGTAAAGCCGCAGCCTGCAGTGCTAGCATCCATATGGGTGCTGGTTCTAGTCCCGGCTGCTCCACTTCTGATCCAGCTCTCTGCTATGACCTGGGAAAGCAGAAGAAGATGGCCCAAGTCCTTGAGCCCCTTCACCTGCGTGGGAGAACAGGAAGAGGCTCCTGGCTCCTGGCTTCGGATTGGCGCAGCTCCCACTGTTGAGGCCAATTGGAGAGTGAACCAGCAGATGGAAGACCTTTCGCTCTCTCTCTGCCTTTCCTTCTCTCTGTGTAACTGACTTTCAAATAAATAAATAAATCTTTAAAAATCAAAAAGCAAATTAAGCCAGATGAAATGTAATCATTACTAAAAATATTAGTTTTCAACTTGAGTTTCAACAAGTCAATTTGTTGTCTCATGTAAGTTCAAGAAAATAAGGATGGTTATCTAATGGTAATTTGCAAGACCGGGGAGTTTCAGTAGACCTTAGATTTATGTGAGCCAGAACAGTACTGTGATGTACTTTCCTCAACGAATGTGAACTTTGTTGGCATTAATGAATAATATAGAGTTTAGAGCTTGTTTCATTAAGACTGTGAACATTTCAAATCATATGCTTTGACATGAATGCCTGAGTATGCACTCTGGCTCTACCAGTAATTAACTTTGTGAGTGGCTTAGGCTAATGATTTGGCTCTCCAATCCTCAGTCTCCTCACTTTGAAAATGAGAAAGTATTAGACCTGATTTCGTGGACTATTAAAAGGATAAATAGCTGTCACCTGATAAATGAGATAGTGCAGTAGGAAGGATAATGGTGTATAGAAAGCATGCCTGCTATATGCCAACTTCTTAATACTATCCTTAACCCAGTTTTACACATTGGGAAACTGAGGCTCAAAACCCACAGATAGTAAGTGTGAGCTGGGTATAAACTCAGGGGAAGGGGTGTGGCACAGTGGTTGTGTTCCTGTTGGGATGCCTGCATCCCATAATGGAATGCTTGTTCTTTGTCATGGGTACTCCACTTCCAACCTAGTTTCCTGCTAACGCACAACTTGGGAAGCTGCAGGTGATAGCTGAAGTGCTTGGGTCCCTGCCACCGACATGGTATCCTGGCGTCAGCCTGGCCTGGTCCTGGCTGTTGTGGATGTTTGAGAAGGGAATCGACTGATGGAAGGAAGATCTTTTTTTGTCTCTCTGCCCTTCAAATACAATGGAAAAAAAAAAATCCCTCAAGCTTGTCGTTCTCCAGAGCTGGTGGATTTACACATTGTGCTTTAGCCTTTCTCAGAAGTGGTCAATGAATGACTCAGTGTCTGGAGTTCTGCCAACATTTCCCCAACAAGTACCCAGAGGATTGGGTCAGCTCAGTGCTTCTCTTGATGTCTGAATGTATTGAAGTGCCGGCTGCGGTTTTAAACCCAGCTGTGAAGATCTGGGCATAGAGAATAGCAAGAAGGGGTGGAGCAAGAATGGATTAAAGAGCCGGCGCCGTGGCTCAATAGGCTAATCCTCCACCTTGCGGCGCCGGCACACCGGGTTCTAGTCCCGGTTGGGGCGCCGGATTCTGTCCCGGTTGCCCCTCTTCCAGGCCAGCTCTCTGCTATGGCCAGGGAGTGCAGTGGAGGATGGCCCAGGTGCTTGGGCCCTGCACCCCATGGGAGACCAGGAAAAGCACCTGGATCCTGGCTCCTGCCAGGATCAGCGCGGTGCGCCGGCTGCAGCGGCGGCCATTGGAGGGTGAACCAGCGGCAAAAGGAAGACCTTTCTCTCTCTGTCTCTCTCTCTCACTGTCCACTCTGCCTGTCAAAAAAAAAAAAAAAAAAAGAATGGATTAAAGAAAACTAACAAACAACGCGTGTTCTCAGTTGCATGTGGAAGCTAAAAGAGTTGGCCTCAGAGAAGCAGAGAGCAGAATGGTGGTTACCAGTGCCTGGGGAGAGAGGGGCTGGAGAGAGAGGCTGCTTCAGGGAGACACACGGTACAGTCCCTTAGGGGACTATCTTCTGATGTCGTTTAGCAGAGTTGGATAGCAGTGGCTGATGTTAACTGTATATGCTTTCAATACAGTGAAATGACACTTGGTTGAGGAGATGAAAGTGCTCCTTGCCCTGATCTGAGGGTTGTATAATGTTTACCTGCATTGCAATATCATACCATAGCCAATAGATATGTACTATAATTATGTATCAATTAAAAATGAAAATGGAAGCTTCAACAGTTTAAAAAATATTAAAAATCCTGGGGAAACTTTACCTGGATGACAGACATCTCAGCACAGTTATAGAACAGTAGCTGTAAAAGGTCATTTTATAAAATCTCTTCTGTCACCTGGAAGCCCCTCTGTTTTCAGGGATTCAGGTTCCTGATTTACAGGTTTTATTTATTTCCCCTCAGAGTGTGTGGCTTTCCACACAGAGGATGCATCTCAGTTCCTTAAATGGCACAGAAGTACTTCTGTCGTCTGGCGTCTTTACCCTACCTTCATCTGTGTGCTTGAGCCACACTAAACCCCCCTGTAGAGTTTCAGTGCTCCCCTCTTCCAGTGTTGCTGTTCATGCTTACCCTTCTCTGTACATGGCATCCTGCACACAGCTTTATGACAACACTTAACAATTTGCGATTAATCATTGAGGTTATATGATGACATTTTACCATACTTGTTGATGGAGACAGGGAGTTTTAACTTGGTTTAAGTGTATATTCTTTTTTATATGTGTAGCTTATCTGGCAGATTACACAATAACTGGCAAATTACTGGTAATAGTGTTTGTCTTTGAGAGAAGTTCCTGAGTGTTACCTCAGTATAATCTATTTTGTACTTTAAAAATTCTGAACCGTATGCATCTTATGATTTATTTAAAAGAAAATTTTATATAAAAAGGCTAGTTGATGTGATCAGCTTTATTGAGTTTGTGCACTAGTTGGGAATATATTAACAGCCCTAAATAGAGAAGATGTGTCAGGTGCAAATGTTTATTTTGTTATAAATTTTGCCAGGTTAAACAGACAACCCTATAATACAATAATAATATAAACATTTTGGCGTGAGCCCTTCCCCAAAGGTGACTAACGTTAACTATAGCTAGTACCTATTGATATGTACTAGGCACTATTCTATACACTTTAAAAAATTAATTAGAGAGTTGGAGACCGCTCTCATCTGCTGGTTTACTCCAGAAATGCCCACATTTATGGGGGCTGAAGTTGTGAGCCAGGAAATCACCCAGGTCTCCCATGTGGGTGACCGGAACCCAACTACCTGAGCCATCACTGCTGCCTCCCAGGGTCTGCATGAGCAGAAAGCAGAAATTAGGAATACCAGTGGGGAATTCTACCCAGGCGCTCTGCAACAGGACATGGACATCCTGATTGGCTTCTTAACAGGCCAGATGCCCACCTCTCCACATATTTTGAGGATCTTAGTTCTTGTTATCACAGTATCTTTGTGGCGGGTGCTATTACTGTTGTCATTTTACGTACTGAGGAATTGGGCTCAAGCAGGACAGTTTAGCCATGGGAGAACACAGAGGAGAAT
Organism: Oryctolagus cuniculus; assembly: GCF_051225735.1. Taxonomy (NCBI): domain Eukaryota; kingdom Metazoa; phylum Chordata; class Mammalia; order Lagomorpha; family Leporidae; genus Oryctolagus; species Oryctolagus cuniculus. The sequence goes on along the minus strand of NC_142875.1, from coordinate 12,585,879 downwards.
GTGGCAGTGGAGGGATTCCAGCTTTGGCTGCTTGGCTCCAGACTGGCTCTTAACCACTGTTGTGCCTCTTAAACAGAAATTAGAATTGGATTCTTGGGGGCTGGCGCCGTGGCTCATTTGGTTAATCCCCTGCTTGCGGCACCGGATGTCCCATATGGGTGCTGGGTTCTAGTCCCGGTTGCTCCTCTTCCAGTCCAGCTCTCTGCTATGGCCTGGGAAGGCAGTGGAGGATGGCCCAAGTGCTTGGGCCCCTGCACCCACATGGGAGACCAGGAGGAAGCATCTGGCTCTTGGTTTCAGATTGGCGCTGTGCTGGCCGCAGTGGCCATTTGGGGAGTGAACCAACAGAATGAAGACCTTTCTGTCTGTCTCTTTCTCACTGTCTATAACTCTACCTGTCAAAAAAAAAATTGGATTTTTACCTAATTCCTATAATGTTATCATAATTTGAGTATTTAACAATTCTTATTGTGTCACTTTCAGCAATAGTGTTGTTGGTGTTTTTATTAGATGCATTTTAACACTTAATAATAACTTCACATCTTAAAACACAGTTCAAGGAAATATAAGCATTGTTCCTTTAAGATATGGTACTGTTGAAAAGGGATTTACCAGGACCATTTGTATAGAAGGGTCAATGATTTTACACTCCCAGGCCTGAGGTGAGAGGGAGATATTTAAAGCTATGTGTTCCAGGCTCTGATTGGCTCAGAAGGGTTCTACCAAATTAGGAATTTACCAGTGTAAATGCAGAGGCCTGTATCAGGTTAGGGGAATAGGCCCTGTGTGGTAGAAAGGTGAAATCAAGACTTGAAAGCCTTTTCCAAGCTCAAGACTCTAGACATTCCCTGTAAGTTGCATAAGAGTACTTTAGAAAACTTTATAAATAACTTTTTTTCTTGGAAAGATAGAACTTTTTGTCATAGTTCTGTTTAGCTTAAAATTCATGAGCACAGAAATGTACTAATATGCAATGCATCCAGATTACTTAGAATTGTATGTGTGTTTAAGTACGTATTAGCTGATACCATTTTTGAAAAGTAAGAAACCCATAAAACTAAATCATTTTCCATTATAGCACTGTCAGGTTATAGATGTGGAAGTCAAGACCTCCAGAGATTATTTGCTTAAAGTTAAATAGGTCTTCAGTGGCAAGGCTGGGTTTGGGATTTAGGTCTTTAGATAAGCACAGAATGGAACTACCCTGTTTACTTGGCTACAGCTACTTCAACTTTGATGGTTTATTCAAGCTTAACTTTGTATCCAAATGGCATAACCTGCTTGGGCAGAGCATCTTTGAGTAGAAGCAGGATTGGTATCTATTCTGAGTTATTGAAAATAATGCTTCAACAGAGATATCATATAATTTATATAAGACTTCCCTTTGGTAAACAGCTCATGGCACTTAGAATTCCTCAGAATTAAAAAAAACAGTCAAGAAAATTGTTAAGCACCTGTGACTAAAATTTTTGCATTCTGAAATATCATTTGAAGATATTCTTTTGGCAAGAGGATTTATAAATACCTTCCAAGTCCACTTATGAATAAATTAATCTAGTTAATTGATGCTGTAACAAAGTGACTATAGGGCCAGCTCCTACAAGATGAGCTTAGTAGCTCCCAAGTTGTAAATGAAAATATTATTTATGGTATTTAATATTACCCTAGGAAGTAACTGCGTAGTAGGATCATATCCATTGTTAATTGGGGGAAAGCCTGGTGTTTTCCAGTCCCAAAGTAAGAATAATTTCTAATGTGTTTTTTCCTTTTTTCAGACTTTTGATAAAATTCTTATTGCTAATCGAGGAGAAATTGCATGTAGGGTGAGTAGGATTTTAATCTTACTTTGCATTTTACTCTATGAAATGTATTATTAAAGTCCCCTAATGTGAATCAGTGTCAGTAGGTAACATTAATATGTTTTGAATAGGTTATTAAAACTTGCAAGAAGATGGGCATTAAGACTGTTGCCATCCACAGTGATGCAGATGCAAGTTCTGTAAGTATATTTTTGCTGTGTATGGATCAGTTCTTAATTTTGGGTCACTTGGGGAAAAAAGCAAAAGATACATTTCTTTTTCTTGGCCTGTAAAATGTATATTCAATTATTAAAACTGTCTAATTGTTCACTGTTGTAGTGAGCAAAATGGAAATACCACAATGTCTTCTGTGTGTCTTAACAGTTTTTCTTAAGAAGCTTTAGAAACCGAGAGTAGACTAAATACTGCCAGGCTGATTGCTGGTCAGCAAGTAGATTTAAGCAAAGCATGAGAAAATTGAACCCAAAGATTAATGAAATGTTTACACAATGCTCTCTTATGCAAGCCCTTTCCCCCACAGCATAACTTCAGTATCACTAAGGGAATGCTATAATTGTTTAACCTTTCCTAAATGCATCAATGTGTTCAGCTGAAAGTTTGATAAATGAGAGATAGGCTAATGCTAATTGGACATGAACAAAAGAAGGGAAAGCATAAAGCAATGAATGATATATAATTTTATTAGGCATTTTTAACACAGCAGGCATTTTTAGCAGTAATGAACTATGAATGAGTAGAAAAAAATCCCATGGGAAAAGAATGTAAGTTATTGGAACTTTATAGAATGAGAAATAAGTAGTCGTACTTTAATGCAAGTTACTATTTTCCATTCTTTCACACTGTTTTTGATAATGGGACCCTTTGGGAAAATCAACTTTTATAGTAATTTAATATGGAGACTTTCAAGTTTTGCAATTTTAAAAAATTTTGTTTTTTTTTTCTAGAAGTGTGTTACTCATTTTGTCTTACTGTGAGGCTCTCCCCTTTAAAAAACAAGTGGAAACAGTTACAAACAATAATTTCTTGAAAATAAAGATTAATTATCTTCCTTAGTTTATTTGGTGGGTTTATTTAAAATATTCAACTTTTAATGAAAAGCAATTAAATCAAGCAATTAAACTTGTATGTATACTGTCTTTAAAGATTTGATTGTCACTTTCTTGCTAAATTTGGTTTAACTATGATAGTTTTGATAGTAATTAGTATTCCTTACAGGATGTTCTTGAGATAATGAGAAAACTGGCACTTTCCTGTTTATGTACTGGTTAACTCTAAGGTGTTTGTCCATTACAAACTCCTCTTGAGTACATTCCTAGGAGGGAATTGCTCAGTCTTGGGGTAGATGATGTTTGACAACCATTTTCTATCTTGAGAGTAAACATATTTTAGACTCTGCTGGCCACTGTAGTCTCTGTTGCATATTTTTTTTCCAATTCTTTAAAAATGTAAAATCATTTTTTTAAAAAAGATGTCTCCACCTAGCTGCTTAAAACAATTTAATCATTTATTTGAAAGACTGAGATGGGGAGGGAGAGAGAAAAGGAAGTCTGTTGTTTCACCCCTCCCCCCAAATGCCCGTAATAGTTGAGGCTGGGCCAGGTCAAAGTCAGGAATTTAGAACTCACTTTAGGTCTCCCACTTCAGTGCCAGGGGCCCAAGTACTTGAGCCATCACCTGTTCCCAGGGTGTCCATTAGCAGGAAGCTGGATCAGAAGTGGAGTCGCGACTTGAACCGAGGCACTTTCACATGGGACGTGGGCATCCCTGGTGACAACCTAGCTGCAGCACTAAACACCTGTCCCTAAAACTATTGTTGAGGGCTGTACAAAAACAGCCCTTGGAGGCTGTGGTGTTGGCATGCTGGATTAAGCAGCTGCCTGGGGATGCAGGCATTCTGTATTAGAGATTTATTTATTTATTTGAAAGGAAGAGTTACAGAGAGGCAGAGGCAAAGAGGGAGAGAAAGTCTTCCATCTGCTGGTTCACTCCTCAAATGCCCGCAACGGCCATAGTTGGGCTGATAGGAAGCTAAGCCATAGCACCAGCCCCTTCTTTGTAACAGTTTTTGTTTTGGGGCCGGTGCTGTGGTATAGTGGGTAAAGCCACCTCCTGCAGTGCTGGCATCCCATATGGGCACTGGTTCCAATCCCAGCTGCTCCACTTCTGATCAAGCTCCCACTCAAGGCCTGGGAAAGCAGAAGATGGCCCAAGTCCTTGGGCCCCTGCACTCAAGTCGGAGACTCAAGAGAAGCTCCTGCGGCCGGCGCCGCGGCTCACTAGGCTAGTCCTCCGCCTAGCGGCGCTGGCACACCGGGTTCTAGTCCCGGTTGGGGCGCCGGATTCTGTCCCGGTTGCCCCTCTTCCAGGCCAGCTCTCTGCTGTGGCCAGGGAGTGCAGTGGAGGATGGCCCAGGTGCTTGGGCCCTGCACCCCATGGGAGACCAGGAAAAGCACCTGGCTCCTGGCTCCTGCCATCGGATCAGCGCGGTGCGCCGGCCGCGGCGGCCATTGGAGGGTGAACCAACGGCAAAGGAAGACCTTTCTCTCTGTCTCTCTCTCTCGCTGTCCACTCTGCCTGTCAAAAAAAAAAAAAAAAAAAAAAGAGAGAGAGAGAGAAGCTCCTGGCTCCTGGCTTTGGATTGGCCCAACTCAGCTGTTGTGGCCATTTGGGGAGTGAACCATTGGATGGAAGACTTCTCTTTCTCTCTCTGCCTCTGCCTCTCTGTAGCTCTGCATTTCTAATAAATAAATCTTAAAAAAGTTTTTGTTTTAAAGTCAATTTTGCCTGATACAGGTATCAGGCAGGGGCAGATTTGTTTCCTAACTAAGATAATAAAGATAATGTTTTCATCAGGGACAAGGCTGGGCAGGTTTTATGCAGCCCTTTATTACACAATGCTGGTCCCTGCTCCACTTCCGATCCACTTCCGATTAGCTCCCTGCTAATACTCCTGGAAAAATAGAGGAAGAGATGGCTCAAGTCCTTGGACGCCTGCCACCCACGAGAGAGATTCTGATGGAGTTCCAGGCTCCTGACTTCTTCCTGGCCCAGCCCTGGCTGTTGTGGCCACTTGGAGAGTGAACCAAGATGGGAGATCTCTTTCTCTATCTGTCCCTTTGTCTCTGTCACTCTGCCTTTCAAATAGATAAAACAAATCTTAAATAACAAAAAACAAAAACAGTTTTGTATCACATTTGACTGGTTTGGTATTGCAGTGTTATGCTAACTCTTGAAACAAATAAATGCACTATTAACTCTATGAGAAACTGCCAGGTGGTTGTTCCTTATTTCAGTCCCGTCAGTAGCGTCTGGGAGTTGAGGTTGCTTTGTGTCCTTGCCAACCCTTGGTGTTAACAGTCCTTTAGATGTCTGCTGTTCCAGTGGCTTTGAACTGTTATCTCATTGCACTTTTAATTTCATTTCCCTGATGAATATTGATGTTGAGTACCTTTTCATGTATTGGCACTCATTTGTATTATTTTCTGAAGTGTTTATTCAGCTATAATTGAAAAATTTAGAGGAGTAATGCAGTGAATACTAGTATGTCCTTCATCTACATTGGCCCCCAATTCTAAATATTTTATCACTTTGCTTTATATCTGTATCCTTATAGATAATTGTGTGTGTTTTTTTCTTTTTTTTGCTGAAGAATTTGAAAGTAGGTTACAGATGTAGCATTTTTTTTAAAGATTTATTTATTTATTTGAAAGTCAGAGTTACACATAAAGAGAAGGAGAGGCAGAGAGAGAGAGAGGTCTTCCATACGCTGGTTCACTCCCCAAATGGCCACATGGCCGGAGCTGGGCCCATCTGAAGCCAAGAGCCAGGAGCTTCTTCCGGGTCTTCGTGTGGGTGCAGGGGCCCAAGAACTTGGGTCATATTCTACTGCCTTCCCAGGCCATAGCAGACAGCTGGATAGGAAGTGGAGCAGCCAGGATTTGAACTGGTGCCCATATGGGATGTTGGCACTGTGGCTTTACCCGCTAAGCCACAGCACTGGCCCCATAGCATTTTTTTTTTTTTATTGTAACTTTTTACCCCTAAGTATTTTAACATCTACCTCTGAGGGATAAGGATGTTTTCCTACCTAACTATAATAATTATCAAACTAAAGAAAATTACAAGTTATCCTGTCATAGTTTTTTTTTCTTTAAAAATTATTTATATGAAAGAGTGATAGAGAAGGAGAAATCTTTTATCTGCTGGTTCACTCCCTAAATGGCCATAGCAGCTGGGGCTAGACAGGCTGAAGCCAGGAGCCAGGAACAACAACCAGGTCTCCTATTAGGGTGGCAGGGACCCAACTACTTGGCCCATCTCTTTCCCTGCTTCCCCAGACACATTAGCAGGAAGCTGGCTGGGGAGCAGAGGAGCTGGGACTCAAACTGCAGTCTGATATGGGATGGATGCCAGCATTTTAAGTGGCTTAACCCACTGTGTCACAATGCTGGTCCCTGTAGTATCTTCTAGTATACATATCACATTGAATTGGCTCCAGATGTCTGTATTATAATATTTTCTTTGGTCCACAGTACAAAGTGCATGAATTACTTTTGATAAGTATTCCCTTTTAGTTTTTTAATCTAAAACAGTGTTCCTACCTTTCCCCTTTTTTGCTTTCATCATGTTGATGTTTTGAGGGATCCAAGCCAATTGGATGATATTCTGGATTTCTCTGATTATTTCCTCATGAACAGATTCTGGTTAAATGTTTTTGACAAGACTTCTCTGTAAGTGATGCTATTTCTTATTGTATCATACCAAGAGGTTCATAATGTTGGCTGTTCTGTTTGTTAGGTTTGATCATTTGGTTTTTACCAGGCCTTTCCATAATGGTACTTATTAAGTATTTTGTTGGGTGAATCTTTGAATTTATGTAAATATTTTGTCTCTCACTAACCTCTTATTGAATGTATTTGTACTGACAAAGATTGCTTGACTCAGTTGTTTGGTTGCATTTTTCTTTGCTGTCTATTGTAAAATCTGTTGGTATTTTCCTTTTGGAGTCTGCCTGTTTTATATTGTCTTTTTTTAAAATAAAGATTTATTTATTTATTTGAAAGTCAGAATTACATAGAGAGAGAAGAAGAGGCAGAGAGAGAGGTCTTCCATCCGCCGGTTCACTCCCCAATTGGCCGCAACGGGTGGAGCTGTGCCAATCTGAAACCAGGAGCCAGGAGCTTCTTCCAGAACTCCCACACGGGTGCAAGGGCCCAAAGACTTGAACCATCTTCTACTGCTTTCCCAGGCCATAGCAGAGAGCTGGATTGGAAGAGGAGCATCCGGCACTAGAACTGGTGCCCATATGGGATGCCAGGACTTCAGGCTGGGGCTTTAACCCATTGTACCACAGTGCCAGCCCCTGTTTTTACTTTTTAAAATTTATATAAAGAGAACAAATTCATGTATTTCATATATACAGTTTTAAGAGCACAGTGATACTTCCCACCCTACTCTCTCTCCCACCCTTCCCTCTCCTTCCTTAGAAAACAATTTAAAAAAATTCAACTTTGTAGACATAAAAGAAATGATATAACTGTATTGAATTTTTAAAAAGATTTATTCATTTATTTGAGAGGCAGGGTTACAGAGAGGGAGAGGAAGAGACAGAGAGAGAGATCTTCCATCTACTGGTTCACTTCCCAAATGGTTACAATAGCTGGAGCTGGGCTGATCTGAAGCCAGGAGCCAGAAGCTTCTTCTGGGTCTCCCAGGCCAGTAGAAGAGAGCTGGATTGGAAGAGGAGCAGCTGGGATGCTTTTGCCACAGGTGGAGGCTTAACCTGATATGGCTCCAACTGTATTGGATTTAAAATGAAAATTTTAGGACTTACCTGAGGACTTTGTGTTTTTGTGTAGGGAAATACTTTAAATACTAGTTATTGTTAAATTCATCTGCACCTTTTCCTAGTAAATCCTAATAAGTATAGCAATATAATTTGGGGAGAAATTAACAGAAGCGTAAGTATGCAAGAATGGCCTAGAAAATTCTGAGGAAAATTGACAAGGGAAGTAGCCTAACATTGAAATACATTATGAAATGCAGATAATTAGGATCCCACTATGAAATGTTGGAACTAGGAAAGGTAGATCTGTGGAATAAATTAAGTTTTCAGTGAGGACTGATGTGAGAGAATTTCTTGACTTGACAAAGAGGCCTTATGTTGAGTTAGAAAGTAGGAGAGGTGCATCCTGTTGTTGTTTGCTTGCCATTTAGAGTGATTTTAAGTGATTTACTGTGATAGTAGAGAAGATGCAAAATACAGGGAATGAGGAACCTTACTAGCCCTTGTGACTGGGAGTTATTAAGTGGACAGGTGGGTTCTACTTCATTAGCTGGGTAAGCAGGGACAGCAAAGAAGAATTGGAAGAGACTACTGTTCTTGTGCTTCTCAAAATGCATATCAGATACCATTTGATCACTCACGTTTCACGTAAAAAGCCTAGTATGCTTTATGACCAAAAAGGCCAAACTATTAAACTATTATTACATTTTGTTAAACCACTAAAGTTAGGGTTTTGATTTTTTTTTTTTTTTTAGGTGAGAGAACTGATACCTTCAGGTTAAAAGAAAAAGGCAGAGGGTCATTATTTCAAATGAGGAAAATGATTTTGTATTTCACTTTTGTATTTTCTTCTATTCTCTGTAATTTTATTTATTTGCAAGACGGACACACAGGGAGACAAAGACACAGAGAGCTCTCCTGTTCACTAATTTAGACCTCAAATGCTTGCACCAAGCTGGGGCTGGGCCGTACTGAGGCCAGGGCCAGGAATTCAATCCAGGTTTGCATGTGGGTGCTAAGGACCCAGCTCTACCTCAGCCATCGCCTGCTGTCTCCCGGGGTACCTGCAGCAGAGCTGGGGCTGCACCCAGGCACTTTTCTACGGGAGAGCGGCTCCTCAAGCAGCGTCCCAACTGCTGTGCCACATGCTCACCTGCGTGTTTTCCATCTTTACTCCTAGGTCAAGCTTGTCAATATTTTGTTGCTTTTTCTGTGTACAGTCATGTTGGATTTAAGTGAGAAATGTCTGATATTTTCTGTGTTGAAACAAGAACTTATAATCAGGGAGGTATTCCGTGTGACTCACATCTTCCCCAGGCAGCCTGCTGTTTAAAGTATGATTCCTGGTGTGTATTGTAGTCTGAGTCTTAGGATTTCATAATGAGGTTGAGTGGGGTTTCCTGTGAACACTCTGGGTTGATTGACAGTAAGGTGAGGGCAATCATCACTTTTCATGCCCACCCTTGATACTATTTCCCTGCTGTCTGGGGAGGGACCGAGGACAAACAGGACTTGGTGATGTCTAAGTAATTAGTGTATGTTGGTTCCAGCTGAACAAACTGGAGGGTAATGATCAGGTAAATGGAGATAGAATACATTAATGTAGTCTGAAGGGAAAGTGACCCATGTTTTATGGAGTTGTTGAAATACTCCCCTGTTTGACATCGTTTTTGTTTGTATGTGTGCATATTATAAATGTGCATCTTGATATAGAGTGCATATTTATTTATATATTTATATGTTAGCATATCTACAGTTTTATCCTAGATGTTCTTAGAGATTAAAGTAATTTAAATGTAAAACCCTCAAACATTATTTTTTTTCCTTTTTATGTGATTTCAAGATATTTTCTGGTCTTTCTCTATTGGGGAAGGAGTTAAAATTGTTAATTAAACATTTTAAAAATTTCACAAAATCTGTTAATGGGCTTGTTTGCAGTTGGAATATGATCACTGGTCTTTGGATAGGAGCAAATGACCATGGTCATGTTTGGGAAATTTTTCTGGGGATGTTAACTGAAAAATATCAAGTGACCTTTTTTTGTGTTGTGTGTGTGTATTTGAGATGGTATATTTAAGTAACATTTTCTTAAATTGCCTTTTACTAGGAAAAGAGGTCTTAGGATCATGTCTGTAGTAGCTCCTGATTCCCAGTTGATCTTCACTAAGTCAGATGCATTTCTGGACATTTAGATTGCAATACAAAAATCTGTAGGATTCTTAATTTATTCTTGCAAAAACCATTTATAATTATCTTCCAATATTAATTTTCCTTATGGACAAGGAAAACTGATGAATAGTGGTGGTAATACTGCCTTTAATGGGAAGGAAGGAATTGTTTTCTTTAATGTGATTTTGGATCTAAGCGGCTTGGTAATTAGGCAATCAAAAGGTTTTTAAATGTTATACTTGCTTTCGAATTTGCTGTTGCTCACTTTTCTCATAAAACTTAGCCTTCAGTAACCTTTTTAGATTAAGAATACACTATATCTACCTGTGCAGATTTTAAACACTGGACTTGCAGTGAAAATCTAATCTGGAGAAGAAAGCATCTGAGGTCTTTAGACATTTCTTTTTCTTCTTTTTTGCCTTCTCTCTTTGGAAAAACTTATTTTGCAGAAATATTATACCATATAAATTTTAAATGGTTTGATTATCTTTGACTAGACTAAATTACCTTCTCCTCATTTTTGGGTAAAATGGAATAGGATAGGATTCCTGGTAGGAATTTGTTCACATTAATATGGCTCATCAGGGACATTATGTCTAATTGGAGATCCTGCAGAATAGTAGCAGGAGGTTGAAGAGAATTATTTAGCATTAGCAATGGCTCGTCTGGGAGTTGTGCACTAATCAAGGCGTTGGAGTGTTAGCGGTGGGGATGATGGGAATTATGACGATTATGACATATAAGGATGTCTGTGTGCGAACTGGACAGGCAATGAGTTAATCAAGAAGTGTATTAAATGGCTCCCATGCTGATTCATTATTATCTACCATCGTGCCTGTCAGGTTGTGTATTTAAAAAATACAATTATTGCTGAATTCAATGTGTGTGTGAGCAGAATTCAGCCATCATTCTTTGCTTTTCAATAAAATAACCTCAAATTACCTTAAACATATAAAAGTAGAAAGTTGTATTAACTGTGCTGACCATGATTTGTTTTTGAAAGTCCAATATCTCTCTCTTTTTAACACTTTAGAGTAAACCTTAAATTTCACATTCATTTTAAAATTTGCCCTATCTTATATTCAATATGAAAACTCTTTGGCTTATTTACTACTGCATAAGTACTTTATTTTGGGTTCAAAATAAAATTTAAATGTCCTTTTTTTAAGGTGAGAACACCCAGCATTTCAAAAAGAAATTTAAAATTTAACACGTGAAGTTATGGACAAATTAAAGCCTTCCTCTTCCCCGCCATCAAAATGCTCTAAAATCAGGGGGTGGGGCTGGAAGTCTCCTTTGCTGTAGTGGGTGGTCTCCTTGTGTCAGGTAGACCCATTCTGTGCCCAGCATGGTTAGAGCCATCTGTCATGAAGCTATCAGTTAGAAATGCTAGAAATGTACATATTTTGGGGGAAATGGAACTAATAAATTGAATTCCTTTAAAAAATAAATTGAAATGCAGCATAAATCCATGAGCAAACTGGATTATATCTGTAGACCAATTTACAGAGTTACTGTACAGATGAACAGAGTTTATTTTTTATTGTAAGCACTGCTAAATTTAATAAAAGTTTCTACTGAACTGTGGACTTCATGTATTAACTTAATTAAAGCAACATCATGGGTGATACTAAAGTGTTAACCTGTGGGAGGTTGTTACTGAAATCCATTATCTGTGGAGTCAGGGTTAGTGGTCAGCAGCATCAGAAGGCTGTTTGCAACCAAGACCCTCCCTTGGGTGCTATGAGCTCAGCAGGTCAAATCCTCAAAAACCAGCACATCTTCTTATAAGACTGATAGTTTGAGCCCCCTGGAGTTAAAGGTGAGCCAGTCATCCCAGTCAGGAAGGTCTACGACTTTATTTAGCAGTTGGGCAAGAATTGCATTTGAGCCTGAAATAAAGGAATTATACCAGTGTCTTCATGTGTAAGTTACTGTATTCATGTATGTTTGTGTACCTTGCTATTTAATAATAACATTGTAACTTTTAATCTGTAGAAAGTTTTCCTTTATACCTTGGAAGAGGCTGTGCTATGGCCTTCTGAAAATTTTTTAAAAAGATTTATTTATTTATTTGAAAGATAGAGTTACAGGGAGGCAGAGAGAGTGAGGTCTTCCATCCGCTGGTTCACTCCCCAAGTGGCTGCAATGGCCGGAGCTGGGCCTATTTAAAGCCAGGAGCCAGACGCTTCTTCTGGGTCTCCCACATGGGTGCAGTGGCCAAAAGACTTGGGCCTTCTTCCACTGCTTTCCCAGGCCATAGCCAGGAGCTGGATTGGAAGAGGAGCAGCCGAGACTTGAACTGGCCCCCATATGGTATGCTGGTGCTGCAGACTGGGGCTTTACCTACTATGCCACAGCACCTGCCTCCTGAATTTTTTGTTAATAATTAGAACTTTGTGTTTTACTTATACCAGAGTTTTAATTTAAGAACAAAAATAGTGAAATATCAGGGTATCTTTGATTTTGTTTACTTAAACAATTCTGGTGAATTTAATCAGCATAGTTTTTTTGTTCTAATATTATTTATTTGAAAGGGAGAGTTTTAGAGGCAGAGAGAGAGAGTGAGAGAGAAAGAGAGAGCACTTCTATCCTCTGGTTCACCCCTGAGATGGCCGCAATGGCCAGTGCTTGGCCTGGCCAAAGCCAGGAACTTCCTCTGGGTCTCCCACGTGGGTGCAGGAGCCCAAGTGCTTGAGCCTTCTTCTGTTGCTTCCCAGGCACATTAGCAGGGAGCTGGATAGGAAATGGAGCAGCCGGAAGTCAACTGGCACCCAGCACTGCAGGGGGTATGGCTTTACCTGATGTCCCACAACATTGGCTCCAAATTCTTTTTTGAAAAGATTTATTTATTTATTTGAGAAGCAGAGTTACAGAGAGGGAGAAAGAGGTCTTCCATCCGCTGGTTCATCCCCCAAATGGCTGTAATGCTCAGAGATAGACAGGAGTCAGGAGCTTCTTCTGAGTCTCCCACATGGGTGCAGGAGCCGAAGCACTTGGGCCATCTTCCGCTGCTTTCCCAGGCCATCAGCAGGGAGCTGGATCAGAATTGGAGCAGCCGGGACTCGAACCTGCTCCCCTGTATGATGCTGTCACTGCAGTGGTGGCTTTATTGCCTACACCACAGTGCCCAGAGACCCTGAGACATTTTTTTAAACTTCCTTTGCTAGTGAATCTTCTCTATTTGATCCTAATAGGGTTTTGCCAATGAATGAAGGTGTGGTAGTAGAAGAAAGGCCTCCCCCAAAGATATCCAGTTTGTTACCTCTGGAACCTTTGACAATGACCTTATATATATATGTGACAGAGATTTGGCAGATGTGGCTGAGTTTAGGATCTTGAAAGTTGGTGATAATCTAGTGGCCTGACACAGTCACAGGATCCTCATAAGAAGAAAGCAGCCAAGTCAGAGTGGTACAAGGTGTAAGTAAAGAGGCAAGAAGCTGGAGTGATGCGCAAAAGGGGCCTTGAGCCCCAGGCTGCAGGGGCCTCCTGAAGCTAGCCAGGGCAAGGTAACAGAGTCTCCTCCCATAGCTTCTAGAAGGACTTGGCCTCCTTACACCTTGATTTTAATGCTGTGAGACTTGTTGCTGAGCTTTGCCCTCCAAAACTGTGAGATAATATATTTGTGTTCTTTTAAGCCACTGAGGTTGTGGTCATTAGTTACAGCAGTGACTGGAAATGAGTTCAGAGGGATGGTTGGACATCATCAATGTGTCAGTTATATTAGCATATCAAAGGAAAAATCTATGAGCATCTCAATAGATGGAGATAAATCTCAGTGAATTTACATTCTCATTCATGAAGAGGAACTAAAGTATTTGGGAGTGTTTGTCAGAATGGTTCCTAAAATTAATTTCATATGGAGCACTTTGTCCCGGGTGAACTACTATTCAGACATGGACTTTTGGATTGTTTGCTTAGTATTAGATTTCTTAACATACATTGGCTTTTTACCTGAAGGTTTGAAATGAGTACTCACCTAACCTTCTCTCCTTCTTCCCTTATCTGTAGTCTTTACCCCACCTTTTCCTTCTTGTTCTTTCTCTGTCTTTCCTGATTCCCCTCAACCCTCACACCCCACCTTGCCCCCAGCCACGATTCCTACCCCCTCACTGGCTCCCTGACCAGCCTTTGTGTTGCTGCTCCTGGCATTTTGGATTCCTAATGGATAGCCAGTTCTGATGATTATGGCTCGGACCCACGACAAGTTAGTCACAGAAACCGGTTCATATTTTGATCCTGAAGCTGTTTGCAGCCTCCCTAGGTCCCTGGTCTCTAGAAGCTATAGCCCAGACAATGTGTGCTGGACTTCTCCTCAGGACTGGAACAGCTCCACCTTAGCCTGGTTTTAACCAGTGACCCTGGCTGTCTTCCCATTCTCCTGCACAGCATGCTTAACCATTTGCACTTTGTATTTGGCACTTCCAGCTTCTGGAGGAAGCAGCAAGTAGTTAGCCTTGTTCATTTTTACACATTTGTCCTGAATTTCAAGTTTGTGAAATGTTTACCATTTATTTCTGCCTGCCTGTCTTTCTTGTTTTCATCTCTAGATTTCATTGTCATTGCTGTACATTTGAAGCAGAAAAAACTTTTGCAGTATTAACTTATGCCATACTTTCTAGTCCTAAATTTACTATGAAGACCCAGTACAAGTGCCAGATCTCAAATTGTATTTTTGCTCAGTTCCAAGCATCAGTTTTCTTTTCTTTTCTTTTTTCTTTTTTTTTGACAGGCAGAGTGGGCAGTGAGAGAGAGAGAGAGAGAGAGAGACAGAGAGAAAGGTCTTCCTTCTCCATTAGTTCACCCCCCAATGGCCGCTGCAGCTGGCGCACCGCGCTGATCCGAAGCCAGGAGCCGGGTACTTCCTCCCGGTCTCCCATGCGGGTGCAGGGCCCAAGGACTTGGGCCATCCTCCACTGTACTCCCGGGCCAAAGCAGAGAGCTGGACTGGAAGAGGAGCAACCGGGACAGAATCTAGCGCCCTTACCGGGACTAGAACCCAGTGTGCTGGCACCGCAGGTGGAGGATTAGCCTATTGAGCCACGGCACCAGCCAAGCATCAGTTTTCTAAGTAATGCACTTGATATTTCACTTGCTTGTCATGGGATCCATTTAAGTTGGATTGGGATTTAATCTGTGTGTGAGCCCCACTCAGCATGTCTAGGCATTGTTTTGCTAGCTCTAGATCTCTGTCACCAGTCCTTGATTTGACCTGGTACCCTTTCCTCTGCTGATGGTAAAATGGTTGCTATAAAGGTGGAGAAGCAAAGGGACAAGTCCAGTAAGTACCTTTCAATAAGAGGTAGACCACATGTAGATGGCGATAGTGGATTTATATCGGGCTAATTCATCTGCAAAGGAACCTGTGTTAAGGAAGAGAAGCTCCAACATGGATAAAAAATCAGATATGAGTTTACTATTGTCATCTCCATCCATTTACTTATTCAATAAATGCACTGCATTGAGCATTCTCTAGGTGCTTGGGGTGGGGTGTGGGGTATACAGTGGCGAGTTTGTAGGCTTTCTAAGGACTTTGGTTGTCTACATGGAAAAATGATAAGTTCAAGTAAAACTGCTATAAATAGTATTTGAAAATAACTTCCTTTGTAAACAACTGTTTTGTGCTTCCAGGCCTTCCTGTGAATCAGTTACATAACGATTTAGTTTCCTAGTCTTTACTATATTCCCCGAAAGGATACTAGTAGTTTAGTGTGGCGAATTTTATAATTGAATCGAGCAAAGCCTCTTTAGTGAGCTGTTCTAATTACGCTACAGACCCCTCGGCTGCACTGATACGCCCAGTTGGGATGCTCTGCATGTGATAGAGAAATTCAGTTTCACAACCACACAGACCCGTTTTTGAAGGCTTCATGTGCAGTCTCTGACTTCTGATGGTTCAGCTTCCGACAGTTTGACTTTTTGATGGTCTAAAACCAGTAAGCATTTGGTAGAAACTGCACTTGGAGTTTTGTGTTTGACCTGTTTCCATGTTGTGATGGACGCTCAGATCCTCTCTTGTGCTGCTGGGCATCGCAGCAAGCACAGCTCCTGAGCAGCCCTGCAGTCACGAGGGGAAGGAAGCCGCACGTGGCAGTGTGCAGTGTGCAGTGTGCAGTGCTGCTGAGCCGGGAAGTTCAGTAGGTTAGGTAGATGCAGTACACTTCTATGCTGCTTTCAACTTACAAAGAGTTTATCAGGATGTTAACCCCAGCATAAGTCAAGGAACATCTGTAGTTTTTCTTCTCAATGAGAAATGTTTCCCTGTATCAATTTTTTCCTGTAAAATTTTCTGTGTGCTTGCTTTGGCAGCACATATACTAAAACTGGGACAATGCAGAGATGGTTAGCATGGCCCCTGCATAAGGATGACACACATGTGTGAAGTGTTGCATACTTTTGACGCTGTGGAGCAGCGTGGACAGTATAAACATGCAGCAGTGAGTGGGGACACCACCTGTGACTCCCACAGCTGGGGGCTAGCTTGTGAGGGCAGGCTCTGGTGCCCCTGTCACTGGTGATATTGCCCGAGGGGGAGCCTTGCAGACCACACTGACTTTGAGTCTGGCCTGGAGCCCTAGTGGGGCCCTGTGAAAGAAAAGTTTATCTCTTTCCCTTCATCCCCCCACAAGGGTGCCCTGCAACCTGCAGGGAGAAAGCTCCATCATAATGCCAGTAGAGGCTGTGGCAGCTCCTGCACGACTAGGAGATTTTATCAGAGGGAAAAAGCTGCATCCCCCACGGAATTTGACTGGCTTGGAGGGTTGGCAGGGGGCTGGGCACCCACTTAGGACTGTCAGGTGCTCCTGTTCCCCCCACCATATCACAGGTTACAGGGCTCAAACTGCCAAGGTGGAGCACCTATAGGTAGCTGGCTCTGGGAATGCCAGGACTGGATGGCTTCACTGTTGAATTCTACCACCCTCTGAAAGATGAACTAATTTCAGTTTCTCTCAAACTGTTCAAAAACAATTGAAAGTAAGGGAATCCTCCTAAACTCCTTCTTTGAGGCCAGCTTTACCTTCATTCCAAAACCAGAAAATGATACAACAAAGAGAACTATAGACTGATATTGCTTATGGAAATAGATGAAAAAATCATCAGCAAAATACTAGCTAATCAAATCCAACAATACATCAGAAAGATCATTTACCCAGACCAAGTGAGATTTATCCCTGGTATTCAGGAATGGTTCAACATATGCAAATTAGGAAGTATGATATCACATTAACAAACTGAAGAATAAAAAACATGATTATCTCAATAGATGCAGAGAAAGCATTTGATAAAATATGACATCCTTTCATAATAAAAACCATAAGCAAATTAGATATAGAAGGAACATTCCTCAATACAATCAAGGCAATATGAGACAAACCTACAACCAATATCATATTGAATGAAAGTACATTTGATAATTTTTGCTTTTTTTCAGATTTGTTTATTTGAAAGGCAGAGTTACACACATAACATGGTTGGATGTGGGGGGAAAGAGGGAGAGAGGAAGAGAGATAAAAGAGAAATATCTTCCACCTGCTCCATTCCACTTCACTCCCCAAACAGCCACGACAGCTGGGGCTGAGCCAGGCTGAAGCCAGGAGCCTGGCACTCCATCTGGGTCTTCCACGTGGGTAGCAGGGGCCCAAATATTTGGGCTTTATCCCATGTCTCTCCCAGGGAGCTGGATCAGAAGTGGAGCATCTAGGAGTTGAACTGGTGCTCATAGGAGGTGCTAGTGTCACAATCAGTGGCTTAACGCACTGTGCCATGGCATAGGCCCCTTAATTCTGCAAAATGAAAAATGTTCTGCAACTTTATTGTGCTGATGGTTCCACATATCTTTTTAAAGACTATGTTGTGGGGCTGGAGCTGTGGCTCAGTGGGGTAACATCCTGGTTGGCCGTGTCGGCATCCCATATGGGTGCCGGTTAAAGACCCGGATGCTCCACTTCTGCAATCCAGCTCTCTGCTATGGCCTGGGAAAGCAGTGGAGGATGGTCCAAGTCCTTGGGCCCCTGAACCCGCCTGGGAGACCCAGAAGAAGCTTCTGGCTCCTGGCCTTGGATCGGTGCAGCTCTGGCTGTTGCAGCCAATTGGAGCATGAACCATCAAATGGGTGACCTCTCTCTTTCTCTGCCTCTCTTCTCTCTCTGTAACTCTGAATTTCAAATAAATAAATCTTAAAAAAAAAAAAAAAACATGTTGTATTTCCATCTTTTTACAGTGTCTCAGTGTCTAAAAAAGTTTATCAATTCTTTTTTTTTTGAGTTTTCATTTCTTTTTTTTTTTTACACAATTATTCTTAAGTGTTGAAACTTAACTGAAAAGTGATCCCTGTTAAATATAAAAGTGTGAATAAGAGAGGGAAGAGTTTATCAGTTTTTACTGGATTTTATTAGCTTGCATTGTGAGGGTTGTAGGGAGTTACAGGGAGTTACAGGCGTTCAACCTGTAACAAATTTTGATTGAGCACTTGTTTCGATGCGGGTGTCTCATATCTTAGGAAAACATTGTTCCTACATTGTAGTTGTGATATGCTGTGTAGTGGAAAATAACAGTGTTTTGCAAATGTAGAACAGGGGGCTCTGAGACAGTCTCTGAGGGCTTACAAATTTATATTCTTGAGAAAGCAACATTTAAGGAGAGTCCTGAAGGGTGACAGGGGTTAGGTGAAGGGTAGGGGTGAGAGGAGACATCACTGGGCAGAACATAGCGTTGGAATTTCAGGTAATTAAATACAAACAATAGTTTTTGTCTATTGACCTCTATCTTGTCATCTTGTTAAACTTGTTAGTTCTAGGAATATTTTTGTAGATTCTTTGAGATTGTTTACAATCATATTGTCTATGAATAGGGACAGTTTTATTACTTCTTTTTATAATCTGTATGCCTCTTATTTCTTTTATTTTTTACTGCTCCTGCCAGGAATTCCAATGTGGTGTGGAATAGGAATGACAATAGTGCATGTTCTTGCCAGTCTTTGTGGGAAAACATTCAATCATTGGGAGTTAAGCATGGTATTAGCTTTAGGTTTTTTGTAGATATGCTTTATCTGGTTGAGGGAAAGCCTGTCTGCTCCTAATTTGCCAAGAACTTTTATTGTGAATAGATGTTGAATTTTCGCTTATGCTTTTTGTAAACCAATTGATAGGTTATGTGGGTTTTCCTTTGATTGTAATATGTGAGCTTACACTGAGTAATTGATTTTTTTTTTTTTTTTAATATAGAGCCAGTCTTGCTTTCTGAGAATAAACCCTTGTTAGTTGTGGAGACATTACTCTTTTTTATATAATGCTGGATTGGATTTTTTAATATTCAGATTTTTTCATCATTGTGTATATGTGTTTTTTAAAGATGTTGGGGCCGGTGTTGTGTAGTGAGTTATGGTGCTGCCTGCAATGCTGGTATCCCGTGTTGGCAGCGGTTCCAGTCCTGGCTGCTCCACTTCCAGTCCAGCTCCCTGCTGATGTGCCTGGGGAAACAGCAGAAGATGGCTCAAGTACTTTGGCCCCTGTCGTCGCATGGGGGACCTAGATGAAGCTCTGGCTCCTGGCTTTGGCCTGGCCAAATGTTGTGGCCATTTGGGGAGTGAACCAGCAGGTGGAAGATGTCTCTAACTCTCCCTCTCTCTCTCTGTTACTCGCCTTTTGAAAATGGGGATTTATTTATTTGAGAGAGATAAGGAGAGAGAGAAATCTCCCATCTGCTGGTTCACCCCAAATTGTTGCAACTGCCAGGTCCGGGCCAGGCCTTTGCCAGGAGCTCCATCCCGGTCTCCTGCATGTGTGCAGGGGCCCTGTCACTGGAGCTACTTTCTGCGGCTTTCCCTGGCACATCAGCAGGGAGATGGATTAGAAGCAGTAGTTGTCACAGGTTGAACTGCTGCTCTGTTATAGGGTGCTCATGTTGTAAGCATTGGCTTGACCTGCTGTGTCAGAAAGCTGGCACCAGGATGCAAAAAATTTTGAAATCTATGCATTGTTTTTCATAATGTATGTTTTCCATGATCTTTTTGAATAGTCTCGTATTTTGTTAGTTTGGTATTTTTTGGAATGGTCTATTTTTTCATCTAAATTGTCCAATTTGTATATGTTGAATTGATAGAATTCCTTTATTTTCCTTTTAATACCTCTAATCTGTACTGATATCTCTTTCATTTGTGATATTGGCAATAATTTGTGTTTATTTTTTCTTGTTAATCTTGTTAGAGATTTGTTAAATTAATTTTAATTTATTTTTTTAAAGATGTATTTATTTATTTGAAAGAGTTCCACGGAGAGAAAGAGAGGCAGAGAGAGAGAGAGAGAGAGAGAGAGAGAGCGAGAGAGCGTGAAGTCTCCTATCTGCTGGTTCACTCCCCAGTTGGCTGCAACAGCTGGAGCTGCACCTATCTGAAGCCAGGAGCCAGGAGCTTCTTCTGGGTTTCCCACGTGGGTGCAGGGGCGCAAGGACTTGGACCATCCTGTACTGCTTTCCCAGGCCATAGCAGAGAGCTGGGTCTGTAGTGGTGCAGCTGGACCAGTGCCCACGTGGGATGCCGGCACTGCAGGCGGTGGCTTTACCCACTGTGCCACAGCACTGGCCCCTGTTAAATTTACTGATGCCTTTGAAGAACCAGCTTTTGTTTTCATAGTCTCCCCACCCTCTTAATTGTTTTTCTCTTTTAAATATCAGTGATATCTTCTTTGTATTATTTTCTTCTACTTGCTTGAAATTTATTTTGCTTTTCTTTTGCTAGTTTGTTACAGTGTGAACTTTGATTATTGATTTGAGATTCATCTTATTTTTGTTTTATAACTTTAAAAAATTTTTTTTTATTTGAAAGAGTTATTGGGTGAGAGGGAGATATCTTCTATCTGCTGGTCCACTTCCCAGATGGCCACAGTGGGTAGGGCTGGATCAGGCAGAAGCCAGGAGCTTCAAACAGGTCTCCAATGTGGGTGCAGGGGTCCAATAACTTGAGCTATCCTCTGCTGCTTTCCCAAGTGCATTAGCAGGGAACTGGATTGGAAGGTGGAGCAGCCGAGCCTCAAACTGGTGCCCATTTGGGGTGCCGACATCAGAGGTGGTGGTTAAACCCGCTAAGCCACAATTCTGGCTCCATGTTTTTATAGCTTGTAAGGGCTACTTTAAGTCCATCCAAGAATTTATTATATATTGTATTTTCATTTTTAAAAAATGTTTATTTCTGCTTAAAAGTCAGAGAGAGAGGGGTATCTTCCATTTGCTGATTGACTCCCCAAAATGTCTGCAACAATCAGAGCTGGGCCAGGGTGAAACCAGGGGGTGGGAACTCCAAATGGGTGTTCTGTGTGGGTGGCAGGGCCCCAAGCACTTCAGCCAACACCACTGCTTTCCAGGATGCGCTATTAGAAAGCTGGATCAGAAATGAAATAGTGGGGACTTGAACTGGCACTTTGATATGGGAGGTGGGCATCCCAAGTAGTAGCTTAAGCTGCTGAACCACTTTGCCTGCCCCTATATTTTCTTTAAAAGTTTCAAAATGTTTTCTGATTTTTAGAGCCTCTCTTTTTGCCCATGAAGTATTAAAAGTTATTTAATTTCCCAGTGTTTTTAGATTTTTCTGCTAGATTTATTGATTTCTGTTACTAACTTCTTTTGGCCAGGGATCAATGTGTGAAGGTTTGTTTTCTCATCTAGGTAGGATCTATCTTGGTGTGTATTTCATATGAACTTGCAAGGAGTGTATCTTCTGTTATTGGATGCAGTAGGGCCTAACTGCTGAAAAGATACAGTTAGAGCATTGAAACGCCACGCACAACTCCTTTTTGCTAGGTGGGTGTTGTCTTTCTCTCGCCGCTGTTTTTCAGAACGATTTTTCTGTTTTCATTTCTTCAAATAGGTTCTCAGTACCATTTCTTTCTTCCTCTATGGTAACATGTATGTTTGACCTTTTGTTACTGTTCCATAATTCCCTGTGAATTTTGTCCAGTCTCTTTTCTCTGTTTCAGATTGTTTCATTTCTTTTTTCTTCTTTAAAGCTGTATTTATTTATCTGAAAGGCATGGAGGAGGAGGGAGGAAGGGAGGGAGAGAGATACATTTCTTCTGCCTGCTGGTTTAGTCCTCAGATACGCGGAGCGGGGGGGGGGGGGTAGGGGAGATCGTCCATCCACTGGTTCAATCCATCTGGAACTTGAACCTGCACCTTAATATGAGATGCAGGCATCCCAAATAGTGGCTTTAACCCATGGTGCCACAATGCCGCCTTTACATTCCCACTTCCTTGAATATACCCTTTATCTATTGGTAGTTTCCTTCTGACATTTTTCTGTTTATTAGAAATCCAGTTTATACTTTAATAACTAATTCTTTGTGTAACTGTTTTTTGTAGTAGCAATTTGTACATTTTTTCATATTCTTATTTATTGCAATTGATGTAGCAGTCTCTTTCTTCCTGGACTGAATTCTTGCAGGGGTGGGTGCTATGATGTCATCTTTATAGATGATGCTGAAACAGTGTCTCTGATATATTTTTTAATGAATCAAAGAAAGGAGAAGGAAGTGCTTAGCATTTACTTAATGTCAGAGTGATGTGGTGCTTGGAACAGAGGATAATTGAATTAGAAAAGGGGGTGGAAAGCAGAGCAAGTGTTGTATATGGCATTGGGAACTAATGTGTTTGGGGAAAACTTTGTGGCTTCCTTAAAGTTTTGAGAATCATACTTGGGAATTTGTTTCATGGTCTTTTTATTACATGCCGTTTTTCCTTTGGAGCAGCTTTTTCTCTACTTCTTTGTCTCTAGACAGCCACCTGCCACCTCTAATAAGGTAGGGTTTTCCTACCTTGTGCTGTCCAGATGTTCCTTTTAATTTGAATGCATTTATTTACTCTTTTACATGAAAGACACATGCTGACAGCTGCACCGAGTGTTCTCTCCTCAGCGGCCAGACATTTGGATTTGGACGAAAGTTCGATTTTGGGAAAAGAAGATGAGCAGCTTGTAGCCCTTTATTAAGCCATTCATTTTCCCCCTTGCTCATTTCTGTTGCCAGGTAGGGTATCTTTGTAGCCATCTTTATAGTATATTTTGTCATAAATCTATTTTGAAAAATTAAAGGCCTAATTTATCCTGAAATCTCTGTGAAATGCAATGAGCCTTTCTATAGACCAGTTTTCATGCCCTGGGCCTCTGTGAAGGTGGTAAGCTTACTGAAGTCAAGCATGCCTGGGCTTTCGTCTGACGCTGGTCAGCTGATGGCCTCGCTGACCACAGCATGTCATGCTCCCTGGGAGGCACAGAGCCACAGCAGGTGGATCATGTTGGACTTAGCAGGCAGTTTGACGTCCCCCAACACATTTATGTCTTGTCCCACTTTCTGTGCTTGTATTATCCGCTTTACATGAGGCTTCAACTCCAAGCAAGGGGGAAGGTGATATGCCCTTCTTTGCGCCAGTCCTGATACCATTGCTCCATCGATCTGAGTGTGATTCTCATGGCTCTATAGCCCAAGTCCCCACAGAAGGACATCTGCTCATGGTGGCTGTGCCCGGCCAGGGGGCCACTCGTGAATCCAGTGAAGGTACTCTCTCTGTAACTTTAACTATAAGGTAATTAATTGTTAGCTTTGGAATAGGGAGAAATTAAAAGAGCTTTGGGAGTTCCTTCAAACTACTCATCCTATCCTCAAGTATAGAGTAATTTTCTTTTTTGGGAGGTAGAGAGAAGGAATAGTATTTTTGAAAAGAAAATGAAATCTCTGTCCTTAATGTGTTTTACTATGAGAATTAACGGTAAAACCACTAGTCGAACAGTACTCTAGATCTTGTGCGGTTGTGTGGGTGCAGTCTGTTGAAATCTTTGCTTAGTATATACTAAGTTGATCTGTATATAAAGATAATTGAAAATGAATCTTGATGAAGAGTGGGATGGGAGGGAGAGTGGGAGATGGTATGGCTGCGGGTGGGAGGGAGGTTATGGGGGAAAAAGCCACAACAATGCAAAAGTTGCACTTTGTAAATTTACATTTATTAAATAAAAAAAAAACAAAAACAAAAAGAAGAAAATAAAACAGGATGCTTTGAATGTCTTCAGGTTTCGTCTCCCTGCTCATTGAGATTATGGCAAAGAAAACTTGGCTAGTTACTTAAGTGCTTTTGGTGATTGCCGTTAACGCAGGATGCTGACTGCGGACTAGCAGAGCCTTCAGGAGAGGGAGCCTGTGGGGGCTGGTTTAGCTGCTGTTTTGGAATATTCATCTGAAGCATGGTGAGACAGAATAGCTGTTTCTGTAGACTAAGTCAAGGATTTGGGTAGGCGTTTGGGGTAGCAATTAAGATGCCACTTGGGATGCTTTCATTCCACATCAGGGAGCCTGGATTTGAGTCTATGCTTGATTCCAACTTCCTACTGGTGCATACCCTGGGAAGCACCAGGCAGTGGCTGAAGTAGGTGGACCCTTGTCACCTATGTGAGAGACCTGGATTGAGTTCCTGGCTCCTGGCTTTACCCTGGCCCATCCTTGGCTGTTGTGAGCATTTGGGGCATGAACCTGTGAAATAGAGGAGAACTCTGTCTCTCTCTGCCTAAGTAAATAAAAAAATAAATAGAGCCGGCGCCGCGGCTCACTAGGCTAATCCTCCGCCTAGCGGCGCCGGCACACAGGTTCTAGTCCTGGTTGGGGCGCCGGATTCTGTCCCGGTTGCCCCTCTTCCAGGCCAGCTCTCTGCTGTGGCCAGGGAGTACAGTGGAGGATGGCCCAGGTGCCTGGGCCCTGCACCCCATGGGAGACCAGGAAAAGCACCTGGCTCCTGGCTCCTGCCATCGGATCAGCGCAGTGTGCCGGCCGCAGTGCGGCTGCCGCAGCGGCCATTGGAGGGTGAACCAACGGCAAAGGAAGACCTTTCTCTCTGTCTCTCTCTCTCACTGTCCACTCCTGTCAAAAAAAAAAATAAATAAAATAAAATAAAAATAAATAAACTTATCTTTAAAAAAAATAAAAATATAAGAAATCAAGGACTTTCCTATCTTGGGGAAATCCAGCAGCAATATTGGGTACGATGGATAACGGAATCTGAGGTTAGAAAGCCAGCTTTTTTTTTTTTTTGACAGGCAGAGTGGACAGTGAGAGACAGAGAGACAGAGAGAGAAAGGTCTTCCTTTGCCATTGGTTCACCCTCCAGTGGCTGCTGTGGCTGGCGTACCACAGCCGGTGCACCGCGCTGATCCGATGGCAGGAGCCAGGTACTTCTTCTGGTCTCCCATGGGGTGCAGGGCCCAAGGACTTGGGCCATCCTCCACTGCACTCCCTGGCCACAGCAGAGAGCTGGCCTGGAAGAGGGGCAACCGGGACAGAATCCGGCGCCCCGACCGGGACTAGAACCCGGTGTGCCGGCGCCGCAAGGTGGAGGATTAACCTAGTGAGCCGTGGCGCTGGCCAGAAAGCCAGCTTTTTGGAGTTCCTATGGATGCCCTCTCAGATGGAATGGTTACTATGAGAAACCTCACTATTAAGATGCATGAATAGAGGAATGGTATTATATGTTACCTATAGCAACGTTTATTTGTAGCTGTAGTAATTTAGGAATAGTATGATCACTTTCACATACCCATTTACATATTTGTATGTTTTTGTTCTACTTAATACTATTGGTTGAACTCTTTAATTAACACACAATTATTCTTAGGTGTTTAAATTTCACTGAAAAGTGATCCCTGTTAAATATTAGGAGTGGGAATATGAGAGGGAGGAGATGTACAGTTTGGCACATGCTCAATTGAACTTGCCCCAAATGGTAGAGATAGAAACGTGCCAGGGGATTCCAATTCAATCCCATCAAGGTGGCATGTACCAATGGCATCTCACTAGCCAGAGTGACCAGTTTCAGTTCATAATCGATCATAATGATAGGATTAAGAGTCAAAGAGATCACAAAAATAAGACTAGTGTCTGCTAATACTAACTGATAGAATTAAAAAGTGAGAGAACGATCCAACATGGGAAGCGGGATACACACAGACTCATAGAATGGCAGGTGTCCTAAACAGTACTCTGGCCTGATCTTCTATATATAAAGATACTTGAAAATGAATCTTGATATGAATGGGATCAGAAAGGGATCGGGAGATGGCAGGGTTGTGGGGGGGAGGGAAGATATGGGGGGGGGAAAGCCACTGTAATCCAAAAGCTGTACTTTGGAAATTTATATTCATTAAATAAAAGTTAAAAAAAAAGAAAAATAAATAAATTTATGTATTTGAGGTAGAGAGATACAGAGAGCAAGCTATCATCTCCTAGTTCAGGCCCCAAATGCCCCCAGGACCTGGGGATGGGCCTGGCCAAACTAGAAACTGGGAATTCAATCCAAGTCTCTCATATGAGTGGCAGAAATCCAGTTACTTGAACTGCACAGCTATCTGCATTAGTAGGAAGTTGGAATCAGGAGTCAGAGCTGGGCATCAAACTCAGGTCCTCTGATAAGGGAAACAGGTGTCCTAACTTTTAGGCCAAATGCCTATGCCCATATACCCATTTTTCTTTCATATTAGATTCTTACTAAGGGTTTGTTCATGTTTTTCATGACAGTCTTAAAAATAAGAATAATTGGGCCGGCGCCGCGGCTCACTAGGCTAATCCTCCGCCTAGCGGCGCCGGCACACCGGGTTCTAGTCCCGGTTGGGGCGCCGGATTCTGTCCCGGTTGCCCCTCTTCCAGGCCAGCTCTCTGCTGTGGCCAGGGAGTGCAGTGGAGGATGGCCCAGGTGCTTGGGCCCTGCACCCCATGGGAGACCAGGAGAAGTACCTGGCTCCTGCCATCGGATCAGCGCGGTGCGCTGGCCGCAGCGCGCTGGCCGCGGCGGCCATTGGAGGGTGAACCAACGGCAAAAGGAAGACCTTTCTCTCTGTCTCTCTCTCTCACTGTCCACTCTGCCTGTCAAAAAAAAAAAAAAAGAATAATTATTATTTTAAATTAAACATTTTAAAATTTTATTTGAAAGATCGATGAAGACAGAGATCTTCATCTGCTGGTTCATTCCCGAAATGCCCACAGCAGCGAAATCAGGAGCCCAGAACCCATTCGAGTTCTCTTACATGGGAGATGGGGTCCCAAATACTTGAGCCATTGCCTGCTACCGACTAGAGTGTGCATTTACAGGGTGCTGAATTGCAAGTAGAGTGGGACTCCAACCAGTGAACACATGGGATGATGGCATTGTAGGTAATGACTTAACCCATTATGCCACAGTGCTGGCTGCAATGGAATTTTTTACTAGATAAAGGAAATGAGATAGACCTGTTTATGTTAACAGAGAACATCTCTAAAACGCATTAAAGTTTGAAAAGAAATTTGTAGAATGGTAGTTGGTATGTTGTTAAAAATATCCATCCTTGTAAGGTTTATAATTTTACAGTTCCATGTGTTATAAGGAAGCAAAGAGCAAGAATTCTCAACAGTGATATGATACTGTTGATGTGTGGAGTAGATTGTTCTTTGTTGTGCGTGGCTGTGCAGTGCATTCCCGGACGTTTAGCAGTCCCTGAACTCTTACCAGTAGTATTCCCTGGTGGTGATGACCAGAACCATCTCCAGGTGTTGCCAACTGTGTCCTCAGGTACAGAATTGCTCCTAGCTGCGGTCCCTGTTGTGCACTAAGGTCTAAGAATGCATCCTCACTTGATAAGTGATTACTAGAGAGAGAAAGTGTCATATGTATAGTAATTAAAAACAAACAAAAATACTTTTGTTTCTGTATATCTGTTGTTTTAAATCCAAAGTGGTTAATGGTTGAAAGAAGAAAGAGGTATCTCATGAACATGAAAGTATGCCCAAACACAGAGAAATTTAAATTTTTAAATGTTGAGGAATTATTATTTTTCACTAGATTAATAAAACTAGAAAAATCAACCATGTCCAGTGATGGTGTGAAATAGGGAAGTTTATTCCTAGTAGGAGTGTAAGTTAACATAATCTTTATATAGTTTGTAGTTTAAATATTTTTCTTCCAGAAATAAGTAACTGTATACAGATTGGCATGTTTAGGAAAGCTTATTGCAATTTGTAATACCTGCAAATTAGCAACCGTGTCCAACATTAGGAAAATGGCCAAATAGATTATGGCTTGTCCAGATTACTGGGAATATCAGATAGCAGTTAAAATTTATGAGGTAGTACTAAACAAATATTGAGTGGTAAAGCAAGTTGCGGAATAACATTTAATGTGATTCAGTTTACGCCAAGAAAATCTTAAACACAGAATAAAACTATGTACTTTTATAAAAATGCTTAGGTAAATCTCCAAGAACAAATGTTGGATAATAATAGTGAAACTGTTGAGATTGTAAGGGGTTGAAGAGGAAAGGTTATCTATATTACTCAACCTATTTTTTTTTTTTTTAAAGAATTTTACTTGAGAGTTAAATGGATGGACAAAGGGTTACCATCTTTTGGGTCACTCCTCAAGTGTCTGTGATGGCCAGGGCTAGCAGGGCTGAAGCTGGGAACTGGGAACCCAATGAGTGACAGGAACCCAGTCACTTGGGCCATAACTGTTGCCACCCAGGGTCTGCATTAACAGGAAACTGGAGTGAGGAGGCAGCACCAGGCCTTGAATCCCGTCACTTTGTGGTGGGATGTGGCCTCTTTTTTTTTTTTTTTTTTTAATATTTAGTTATTTATTTTAAAGGCAGAGTTACAGAGAGGCAGAGGCAGAGAGTCAAAGAGGTCTTCTATCTGCTAGTTCACTCCCCAAATGGCCACAATGGCTGGAGCTGGGGGGGTCTGAAGCCAGGACTTGGGCCATCCTCTACTGCTTTTCCAGGCCATAGCAGAGCTTGATTGGAAGTGGAGCAGCCGGGACTCAGACCAGTGCCCATATGGGATGCTAGCACCACAAGCGGTGTCTTTACCTGCTATGGCACAGCACCTGCACTGGGATGTGGCCTTACTTGGCATGCTTACCTATCGGCTAAAGGCCTGCCCCCCAGCCCCTTAAAAAGTACTTTAACATAACTAGTTTATTCATATATTACTTGGATATTTAAAATAAAAATTTGAAAATGGAAGATCTGGTTGACTTGCTTTTATACATACTGTCATCATTTAATGGCACACATTGAATAAGAATAGCTGCCGAATGGTCTCTTGTAGTGCCTTTTTTTTTTGACAGGCAGAGTTAGAAAGACAGAAAGGTCTTCCTTTTCCGTTGGTCCACCCCCCAAATGGCTGCTACAGCTGGTGCGCTGTGCCGATCTGAAGCCAGGAGCCAGGTGCTTCCTCCTGGTCTCCCATGCAGGTGCAGGGCCCAAGCACTTGGGCCATCCTCCACTGTCCTCCCGGGCCACAGCAGAGAGCTGGACTGGAAGAGGAGCAACTGGGACAGAATCCGGCGCTCAGACTGGGACTAGAACCCAGGGTGCCAGTGCCTTAGGTGGAGGATTAGCCTAGTGAGCCACGGTGCCGGCCTGAGATTGTTTCTTAATCCTGCTCCTAAAATTTTACTGTGACATTGTTTTAAAAATCTGTATTCAGAAATAGGATACATTGGTGCATTCGCTAAGTCTTCATCATTGGTGTCTTGAATGCATGTATATGATCCTATTGCTTTCAAGCTAAAGCTGCTTTTTTTTTTTTTAAGATTTATTTATTTTGAAAGTCAAGAAAACGTTACACAGAATTACACAGACAGAGAAGGAGAGGCAGAGAGAGAGAGAGAGGGAGGGAGGGAGAGAGAGAGGGAGAGGGAGAGAGAAAAAGAGAAAGAGAGGGAGGGGTCTTCCTTCTGCTGGTTCACTCCCCAGATGAATTTCTCTGTTTTTTATAACAACTTTATTGAGACATAGTTTGCATATTACAACATTTGTCCATTTTAAGTGTCCATTGTGCAAGTTTTAAAGTTGTGTAGCCATAATGACTTTTTTTTTTAAAGATTGATTTATTTATTTGAAATTCAGAGTTACACATAGAGAGAAGGAGAGGCAGAGAGAAAGAGAAAGAGAGAGAGAGAGAGAGATATCTTCCATCCACTGGTTCACTCCCCAATTGGCCGCAGTGCCCGGAGCTGCGCTGATCCGAAGCCGGGAGCCAGGAGCCAGGAGCCAGGAGCCAGGAGCCAGGAGCCAGGAGCTTCTTCTGGGTCTCCACCATGGGTGCAGGGGCCCAAGCACTTGGGCCATCTTCTACTGCTTTCCCAGGCCATAGCAGAGAGCTGGATTGGAAGAGGAGCAGCCAGGACTGGAATTGGTGCCCATATGGGATGCCGGCGCTTCAGGCCAGGGTGTTAACCCGCTGCACCACAGCGCTGGCCCCAAGATTTCACTCTGTTTTTATGGCTAATTAGTACTCATTCATGTATATGCACCACATTTTCCCTATCCGGGAAACAACACACTAGAGTCCCCTTTTCTCCACATCCTCACCAGCTTTTGACAGTTGTTGATTTTTGGATAATAGTCACTCTGTCTGGGGTGGGGTGATATCTCACTGTGGTTTCTATTTGCATTTCCTTTTTTCATTTTAAAAGATTTATTTATTTATTTGAAAGGCAGAATTACAGAAAGAGAGGGAGAGAGACACAGAGATCTATCTTCTGTTTCACTCTCCAAATAGCTGTAATAGCTGGAGCTGGGCCTGTCTGAAACCAGGAGCTTCTTCCAGGTCTGCCACTTGGGTAATGGGTGCCCACGCACTTGTGCCATCCTCCACTGCTTTCCCAGTTGCATTAGCAGGGAGCTGGATCAGAAGTGGAGCAGCAGGGAGTTGAATGGGCATCCATAAGAAATGCCAGTGTCACAGGCAGCGGCTTTATTTGCTATGCCATAACTCTGGCTCCCGTTTGCATTTCCTTGATGGATGGTGATCCTGAATGTTTTTTCATTTGTCTTTGGTTATTTATATTTCATCATTTGAAAAATGCCTATTCATATCCTTTGCTCATTTCTTAACTGGATTATTTGTTTTGTCGTGTTTCTTGAGCTACTTGTATGTTTTGGATATCTTCATCAGATACATAGCTAGCAAATATTTTCTCTTATTCTGTCAGTTGCCTCTTTGTTGATTGTTTCCTTTGTTGAACAGAAGCTCCTTAGCTTCATGTACTCCCATTTGTCTTTTTTTTTTTTTTTCTTTTGTTGGCTGTGCTTTTGAGTTCTTATCCCAGAAGTCTTTGCCTAGGCTAATGTATTGCAGTGTTTCCACCATGTCTTCATCTAGCAGTTTAATGGTTTCTGGTCTAAAGTTTAGATTGTCAATCCATTGTGAGTTGATTTTTGTATAGGGTGTAAGGTGGGGGTCTTGTTTCAAACTTCTGCATGTGGGAATCCAATTTTACCAATAACATTTGTTGAAGAGATCTGACTGTCTGTCCTTTCTCCAGGGAATAATTTTTAGTACACTTGTCAAAGGTTAATTGGTTGTAGGTGTGTGAATTCATTTCTTGAGTTTGTATTCAGTTCCATTGGTCTACATGCCTATTTTTTATGCCAGTATCTGGCTGTTTGATTATAACAGGCTCATAGTATGTCTTGAAATCTGGTATCATGATGCCTTCAGCTTTGTTTTTAATGTTTAGTACTGCTTTGGCTATTTGGGGTCTTTTGTATTTCCATATGAATTTTAGGATTGTTTTTATCTAGATCTGTGAAGAATGTCCTTGATATTTTGATTCAGATTGCATTGAATTTGTAAATTACTTTGGGTAGTTTGGACATTTGGATGATATTAAATCTTCCAATCCATGAACATGGAACATTTTCCCATTTTTTTCTGTTGTCTTCCATTTCTGTCATTAATATTTTGTAATTTTCATTATAGATACATTGTTATTTATATCCCAAGATATTTAAATTTTTTGGTAGCTATCATAAATGAGACTGATTTTATAAGTTCTTTCTCATCTAGAGCATTGTGGTGTGTAAGAGTGTGTGTGTGTGTTTGTGTGTGTGTGTGTGTTTTTTTTTTTTTTTTTTTTGGACAGGCAGAGTGGACAGAGAGAAAGGTCTTCCTTTTGCGGTTGGTTCACCCTCCAATGGCTGCCGCAGCCGGCGCGCTGATCCGAAGCCAAGAGCCAGGTGCTTATCCTGGTCTCCTATGCGGTTGCAGGGTCCAATCACTTGGGCCATCTTCCACTGCACTCCTTGGCCACAGCAGAGAACTGGCCTGGAAGAGGGGCAACCGGGACAGAATCCGGCGCCCCGACCGGGACTAGAACCCGGTGTGCCGGTGCCGCAGGCGGATGATTAGCCTGTTGATCCGTAGCACTGGCCAAGAGTTTTTTTGATGTTTCTGTGCTGATTTTATATCCTGCAACTTTGCCAGATTTACTTATGAGTTCTGATATTCTCCTAGTTGAGTCTTTTGATTCCCACATGTAAAGAATCATGACACCTGCAAACAGAGACTTCGTCCTTTCTGATTTGTGTCTTGATTTCTTTTTCTTGCCTGATGGCTCTGGCTAAAACTTTCAGAACTATTTTGAATAATGGTAGTTACAATGGGCATCCCTGTCTGGTTTTGGATCTTACTGGAAATGCTTTCTGTTTTTCTCCAATCATTATGCTACTGGCTGTGGCTTTGTCCTATATTACCTTGATTGTGTTGTGCGTGTTCCTTTTGCACCCAATTGTTTAAAGTTTTTTTTTTTTTAATTAAGAAAGGATATTTTATCAAGTATTTCTCTGTAACTGCTAAGATAATCATATAGTTTTTATCCTTGCTTTTTGATGTGTTGTGTCATGTTTATTGATTTGGATATATCAAACCATCTCTGCATCTCTCTGGTAAATCCTACTTGTCTGGGTGGATGATCTTTTAGATGTGTTGTTGGGTTTGATTTGCTAGTATTCTGTTGAGGATTTTTACATCTATGTTCATCAGGAATATTGATTTATAGTTCTCTCTTGTGGGATCTTTCTGTGGTTTTGGAATTAAGGTAATGCTGGCTTCATTGAATGAATTTTGGAGAATTCTCTCCATATCTGTTGTTTTGAATAATTTAAGAAGAATTGGAATTAGTTCTTAAAAGTTTGGTACAACTAACTCAGCAGTGAAGCCATACCGTCTTGAGCTTTTCTTTGTTGGGAGGCTCTTTATTATTGGATCCGTCTCAGTTTTGATGATCAGTTTATTCAGGCTTTTTATGTTTTCCTGCCCCAATTTTGGTAAATTATATATGTCCAGAAATCTGTCCATTTCTTTTAAATTTTCCAATTTGTTGGCATAGAGCTGCTTGTATTAATTCCTAATTCTTTGTATTTCTGTTACATTAATTGTAACATCTCCTTTTTGTCTCTGACTTTATTAATTTGGTTCTTGTCCTCCCCTTTTTTTTTTTTGGATAGTTGGGCCAATGGTTTATTAACTTAATTTTTTTATTTGACAGAATTAGACAATGAGAGAGAGAGAGGTCTTCCTTCCATTGGTTCACTACCCAAATGGCCACTATGGCCGGCGCTGTGCCAATCTGAAGCCAGGAGCCAGGTGCTTCTCCCGGTCTCCCATGCGGGTGCAGGGGCCCAAGCACTTGGGATATCCTCCACTGCCCTCCTGGGCCATAGCAGAGAGCTGGACTGGAAGAGGAGCAACCGGGACTAGAATCTGGCACCCGTATGGCATGCCGGTGCCACAGGCAGAGGATTAACCAAGTGAGCCATGATGCCAGCCCCTATCAAGTTAATTTTTTTTAAAAAAAACAGCTCTCAATTAACGGATCTTTTGTATAGTTTTTTTTTAAGGTCTATTTGTTTAGTTCTTCTGTAGTTTTTGTTATTTTCTCCCTTCTACTAAATTTAGATTTGTTTGTTCTTGCCTTTCTAGATCCTTGAAGTACATAGTAAGGTCATTTATTGGATACCTTTCCTAGTTTTGATGTAGGCAATTATTGTTATAAATTTTCCTCTTAACACTGTTTTTGCTGTGTCCTACAGTTTTGATATGTTCTGTTTTCATTTCCACTGGTTTTAAAGTTTTTTTTTTTTTTTTTTTTTTGATTTCCATTTTGATTTCTTCTGTGCTTTATGTGGGAGCTTGTTGTTCAGTCTCCAAGTGTTTGTATATTTTTTTTCTTTTGTTAATTTCCATTGTGGTCAGAAAAGGTTCATGATGTGATTTCAGCTTCTTTGAATTTGTTGAGACTTATTTTAAGGCCTAGTATGTGGTCTGTCCCAGAGAATGTTCTTGCATTGATGCAAATATATATTCTACGTCTGTGGAATGAAGTGTTCTGTAGAGGTCTGTTAGGTCGATTTGGTCTATATGTAGATTATCTTTGTTGTTTCTTTGTTGATTCTTTTTGTCTGGCTGACAAAAGTAGGGTGTTAAAGTTCCCATTATTATTGTATTGGAGTTTATGTCCCTTTTTAGATCCATTAATATTTGTTTTAGGGGCTGGCTCTGTGGTGTAGTGGGTTAAACCTCCACCTGTGGTGCCAGCATCCCATATGGACGCTGGTTCCTGTCCTGACTACTCCTCTTATGATCCAGCTCTCTGCTAACGTCCTGGGAAGGCAGTGGAAGATGGCCCAAGTGCTTGGACCTCTGCACCCATTTGGGAGACCCTAAAGAAGCTTCTGGCTCCTGGCTTTGGATTGGCCCAGCTCTGGTAGTTGCGACCCTTTATGGAGTAAACCAGTGGATGGAAGAACTCTCTCTCTGTCTCTCTTGTCTTTAACTCTACCTCTCAAATAAATAAATAAATAAATAAATCTTTAAAAAAAGAAATATTTGTTTTATAAAACTGTGTGTGCTGGCATTGGGTACATATGCATTTACTAGTCACATCTTATTGAAGTGTTTCTTTAATCATTACATAATGACCTTTCTGTCTCTCTTTTTTCAAAAATTTCTTTATTCATTCATTCATTCATTTATTTAAAAGGTAGAGTTGCAGAGGCAGGGAGAGACAGAGAGAGAGAGGGGGAGAGAGAGAAGTCTTCCATCTGTTGATTCACTCCCCAGATGGCTTCAATGGCCAAAGCTGTGCTGATACGAAGCCCAGAGCCAGAGGCTTCCTCGGGGTCTCCCATGTGGGTGCAGGGGCCCAGAGAGACTTGGGCCATCTTCCTCTGCTTTCCCAGGCCACAGCAGGGAGCTGGATCAGAAGTAGAGCAGCTAGTTTTTCTTTACTATCTCTAACTCTTTGCAGAATTTTACCTGCCAATCAGTTAGGATCTGATTTCCTTATTTCATTTAATTATTTCTTTATGTTTTTGAGCAACCTTACATTCATTCTTTTGAATTTCTTTTCAGGCATTTAGTCTATCTCCCCTTCTTCACAGTCCAATATTGACATATAATTGTGTTCCTTTTGGGGGATCATGTTGCCTCCATGTTCACATTTTCTGTGTTTCTACATTCATTTTTGTGCATCTGTGGAAAAAATTTTTTTAAAGATTTTTTTTTCTTTTTAAAGATTTATTTATTTATTTGGAAGGCAGAGCTACAGCAAGGCAGAGAGAGGTCTTCCATCTGCTGGTTCAGTCCTCAAATCACCACAATGGCTGAAGCTGTGCCGATCCAAAGCCAGGAGCCAGTTGCTTCTTCTCTGTCTCCTACATGAGTGCAAGGGCCCAAGGACTTGGGCTATCTTCCTACTGTTTTCCCAGGCCGTAGCAGGGAGCTGGATCAGAAGTGGAGCAGCTGGGTCTCAAACTGGCGCCCATATGGGATGCCAGTGCCTCAGGTGGCAGCTTTACTTGCTATGCCACTTGGTCGGCCGTTGAAGGCTGTATTTCTAGAAATGTGTTTCTGTGGCTCCGTGGTGTGCCTAATACTTAAATTTGAGTTCCAGGGGTGTGTGCTGGGTGGGGCTAGGGAGATCTGGTGACCATGTGTGCATGGGATAAGGTCCAGAGTGATGGTTGGGTATGGTGCAGCACGGACATGTCAGAGCTGGCTGGTGTGTTCACAGTCCTAGCCCTTGTCTATGCCAGGTGGAACCATTTGATTCAGAGCCTAGAGTGAGCCCAGGTGGCAGCACACCTCACCCATGCAGGCATTTGACCAGTGCAGAGCACCAACCCAGTCTGCATTATGTTCCCCAAGTCTTCCACTGTCCATCCCCAGTATGCACGAAGCTCCAGGTCTCTGACATCTGACTGGGTGAGTGCACAGGAACCCAGCCACAAACGAGCTGCAATGTGCAGCCCTCTCAGCTCTGTGGCCTATGCCCGGAACTCTCACAGAGCATCCAGGTGGTCCGCTCTCCTCCGTGCTAGCCTCCCTGTCCCCTGCAGCCTCGGGCACCGGTGGGATTGCCCACTGTTGGCTGAGAGCAGAGTTCCTTTGTGACTCCTCCACAGCAAGTGGAGTCTCACACCTTGGTGGGGGTAGGCTGTGAGGCAACTTGACCTCCCTTCACGGAGTAAAGTAGTTGCCCAGACCTGCCTGCTCCCCAGGTCATACCTGGATCTAGTGGGGACCATGGAATTCTCCCCTCAGAGCCACCAGTGGAGGACCCGGGACATCCTCCTCCCGGCTCACCCTCATGAGATGGTGCTTTTTAGCTGGTTGTCTGGTATGTACATGTAGGAGTGGCTTGTGGTACATGCTGGTAATAGTGTCCTCTCTCCTTACTTTCTGACAGTCTTTATAACAGAACCATTTAAATATTATGCATTAGCCAAATTAACTTATTCTGTCTACACCATGGCGGAGGGGAGGGAAATCCCACACTCACAGAACTATTTCACTTGACCAGGTGTTTCTATCAATAATAATTAGTTTAAACAGTGGACACCAGTAAGGTGTCTATTCAGCTTTTATTAATTTATTCTTAAATATTTATTTATTTGAAAGGCAGAGTTACAGAGAGGGTGAGGCAGAGAGAGAGAGGTCTTCCATCCGC
The DNA here is from genome assembly GCF_051225735.1 of Oryctolagus cuniculus. Taxonomy (NCBI): domain Eukaryota; kingdom Metazoa; phylum Chordata; class Mammalia; order Lagomorpha; family Leporidae; genus Oryctolagus; species Oryctolagus cuniculus. The sequence continues at coordinate 12,549,306 of NC_142875.1, read as the reverse complement.
TGTTTTACTTCCCAATTGGCTTCAGTGGCCAGAGCTGCACCAATCCGAAGCCAGGAACCAGGAGCTTCTTCTGGGTCTCCCTCGCAGATGTAGGAGCCCAAGACTTGCGCCATCTTCTCCTGCTTTCCCAGGCAATAGCAGAGAGCTGGATCAGAAGTGGAGCAGCTGGGACTTAAACCAGTGACCATATGGGATGTCAGCACTACAGGTGGCAGCTTTACCCGCTACGCCACAGCATTGGGCTTCTATTCAGTTTTTAAAATGAGGAAGTAAATGTTTTTTTTTCCCTCTTGGAAGCCCCTCTCTATGTCACTCTGACTGGAGGTCTTTTACTCTAATAAATCTTTCTAAATCTCAAAAAAAAAAAAAAAAAAAAAGACAGTAAAAAATGAGAAAATCACACATTTAAAAAGTAAATATAGTTGAAATTGTGAATCAGGTATAAAATGAGCCTGGTTAATAAACTGATGTGCTTTGAATTTGTTGAAGTATTGATATTTCAGTATAAAAAGATGTAGCATATATAACAACTATCGAGAGAAGTTGAAAAATGTTTTTTGACAAATCCAAGTTTACACTCTGAAGTTGATCAGGAGTGAAAATGTAAAGCGTGTATTAAAACCAGTATTATGTCCAGTATTGAAAACCAGTTAGTAGTGGGAGAACACCTAAATTCTTAATCTAAAAGCATCATTGAAGTGAAAACTTCAAATTGGTCCACACCTATCTTTTTAAGACCGGAAACGCATGTTTGCAAGCAACAATACAAAAAAATATTCATGAGAAGGGGCAGACACTGTGGTGTCACAGGCATCTCAAGTGAACACCAGTTTGAGTCCTGGCTGCTTTGCTTCTGATTCAGCTCCCTGCTAATGTCCTGAGAAAAGAGTAGAAAATGGCCCAAGTGTTTGGAGTCCCTGAATCCCACATGGGAGACCTGGAGGAAGCTCCTGGCTTCAGCGTGGCCCAGCCCTGGCTGTTGCAGCCATCTGGGACGTGAACCAGGAGATGGAAGATGGATATTCTCTCTCCCCTTTCCAGCCCATCCCCCATCTCTGTAACTCTGACTTTCAAATAAATGCATAAATCTTAAAAGAATGTTCATGAGGAATGCATATTCTCTGAAAATTTTGAAAACATTCCTGTTGTCAATAATTTTTTTAAGATTTATTTATTTTTTATTTGAAAGTCAGAGTTACACAGAAAGAGAAGGAAAAGGAGAGAGAAAGGTTTTCATCTGCTGGTTCATTCCCCAATTGGTCGCAACTGCTGGAGATGTGCTGATCTGAAGCCAGGAGCCAGGAGCTTCCTCAGGGTCTCCCACGCGGGTGCAGGGGTCCAAGCATTTGGGCCATCTTCTACTGCTTTCCCAGGCCATAGCAGAGAGCTGGATTGGTAATGGAGCAGCCGGGTCTTAAACTGGCACCCATATGGATGCTGACACTGCAAGCGGTGGCTTTACCAGTTATGCCACAGCGCCGGCCCCTCAATAATTTTTAAATAAAAAATTGATGTATTTGTTAATTCTGTGTAGTATAGAAGTTCATTTTCAAAAACAGATGAAATTCTTTTTAAGATTTTTTTTGACAGGCAGAGTTTAGACAGTATGAGAGAGAGAGAGACAGAAAGAAAGGTCTTCCTTTCTGTTGGTTCACCCCACAAATGGCCGCTACAGCCGGCGCACTGCACCGATCCGAGGCCAGGAGCCAGGTGCTTCCTCCTGGTCTCCCATGCTGGCGCAGGGCCCAAGGACTTGGGCCATCCTCCACTGCCCTCCCGGGCCACAGCAGAGAGCTGGACTGGAAGAGGAGCAACTGGGACAGAATCTGGTGCCCCAACCAGGACTAGAACCGGGGTGCCGGCGCCGCAGGCGGAGGATTAGCCAAGTGATCCACAATGCCGGCCAATAGATGAAATTCTGTCTTTAGTTGCAAATGGTACAAATGATAGTCTTTTTTTTTTTTTTTTTTAATTTCTGTAATCATTTGGGATCCCTAAATATGCAAAAGCTTTGAACAGGAGGGTCCATAAAGGAACCAGGGTTGTCATGACACCCAGTTAAGTCTACCTGGGAACGCCTCTGAGATATTCACACCAGGAACAGTAGCCACTGACTTGTCAGTCATGTTGCCACATTCGTGTTCTCATTGCCCTCCCTTGTCACCATGTTCTGATAACTTAGTCTCCAGAATTTGTTCTCCAGCTGAGATGCATCATTTACTGACTCCTGGAAATGAGGCCCTATCACTGAAACTTTAGCATGAGCCTCTTTACTCTGATTTTGAAGAGCAAATTCTTTCTTCCACAGCCCAACAATACCTCCCATTGCTTTTAGATATTAGATTCTACTTTCGCCCAGGCTTTGAACTGCCTTCCCTTCATCCCACGTTCTCTCTCTTGAACCCTCTTTCTTCACCTTTTCCACTTCATTCTTGTTATTTTACGGGTCTGCCTTTGGGTATTCGCAGCCACATTTGGGTGAGCTAAGTCAGGTAATTCACATTTGGCAGCTCCCCCGTTGTCCGATCTGCTACCTCCACATTTGTTCTCTTGGTTCAGGCCAGATCTGTCACTTCCACTGTGCCTGTCGGATTCATCTGTGCTGTGAGAATCAGCTCCATCTCTTGGGCCCATTCCATATCCTTGTGCAGGTTGTTTGGTGATCGGCCCATCTGAAAATCTGCCTCCCTTTCCCCTTGCTTCACATGGCTTTTTCCAATCTTCATTCCTGAGGCGATTGCCTTTCTGGTGTTCTCTCAGTTGTTTTCCCTTCGTCCTGAGTTGTTGACCAAGTTTTCTTCTTACTCCTTTTTTCCTGAGTGTCATGAGTGACTATGTTTCCTCTTTCTGTGAACCATGCCAGCGCTGGGAATCAGTGTGTTCTTGTGGTCCTCTTAGGACTCTTTTTGAAGATTTATTTTATTTACTTGAAAGGCAGAGTTACAGAGAAAGGTAGGACACAGAGAGAGAGATTCCATCTGCTGGTTCATTCCCCAAATGGCTGCAATGACTGGAGCTGAGTCTGTCTGAAGCCAGGAGCCAGGAGCTACTTCTGGGTCTCCCACATGGGTGCAGAGGCCCAAAGACTTGGGCCGTCTTCTGCTACTTTCTCAGGCCATAGCAGAGAGCTGGATCGGTAGTGGAGCAGCCAGGACTAGAACCAGTGCCCATATGGGATTCTGGCACTTCAGGCCAGGGCTTTAACCTGCTGTGCCACAGCCCTAACCCTTCTGGGACTCTCTATGTGGCCATTTACCTGTTTTGTTGGAGTTGTTCTGGACCACAGCCTAAGTTGGTCCCCAGGATCCTGAATGCTACTTGTCCTAATGTCTTTTTTCTTGTTCTCTGCTGCCATCAGCACTTCAAATGATCCCATTCATCTTCAAGTAACTTGTCAAATTGATTGTTGACCACACAACTGAAGCCTTTCTGTAGGTGTCTAAGCATGATGGTGGCTTGCAGGACATTCTTGTATGGATTGCAGGGGGTAGCACTGAGCCAAGATATACTGCTTCAACTCTTTTTCTTTTCTTTTCTTTTTTTTTTTTTTTTAGATATTTTATTTATTTATTTGAGAGATAGAGTTACAGACAGAGGGAGAGACAGAAAAATCTTCCCTTCTGCTGGTTCACTCCCCAAATGGTTGCATCGGCCAGAGCTGTGCTGATCCGAAGCCGGGAACCAGGAGCTTCTTCCGGGTCTGCCACCTGGGTACAGGGGCCCAAGGACTTGGACCATCTTCTCCTGCTTTCCCAGGCCATAGCAGAGTGCCAGATCAGAAGTGGAGCAGCTGGGACTTGAACCAGCACCGCAGGTGGAGGATTAACCTACTGCACCAGAGTGCGGGCCCCTGGCTTCAGTTCTTCTCACAGGATCAGATACTCATGTATTTGACTATTCCCCTTGATCTTTGGAGCATCCTGACTGACATAGTTATCTTGACAGAAAAGTGTTCCCTCCCTTTATTTATTTATTTATTTAATTTTTTTTGAATAATAAAGTGTTCTTTGTGCTCAGACCAGGAGCCTTAAGCACCTCTTAAGTCTTAAGGGCCTCTGTAAATTTGTTAATTTTCTTCATTTTGTTCTTTTTGGCCTTCTTCCATAGCCTCATGAGCTGCTTTTACTTTTGGTAATGGATCTTGGCTTTCTACTTCCTCTTTTCTTCCAGGGTAGCTGTCACTGCCTGGTACTTCCAGCCAGCCTTACAAGCCAGGCACCCAAGGTAGTCAGACTTCCTTGTAGGTTTCATTCACACAACCTCGAGGACTGCAGAAACCACCACTGCTTTTTTTTTTTTTTTTTTAAAGATTTATTTATTTATTTGAAAGTCAGAGTTATACAGAGAGAGAAGGAGAGGCAGAGAGAGAACAAGGTCTGTCTATCCGCTGGTTCACTCCCCAGTTGGCTGCAACAGCCGGAGCTGTGCCGATCCGAAGCCGGGAACCAGGAGCTTCTTCCGGGTCTGCCACCTGGGTACAGGGGCCCAAGGACTTGGACCATCCTCCGCTGCTTTCCCAGGCCATAGCAGAGAGCTGGATCAGAAGTGGAGCAGCCAGGACTCAAACTGGTGTCCATAGGGGATGCCGACACTGTGGGCAGTGGCTTCACCTGCTACGCCACAGCGCCAGCCCCCACCAATGCTTTTGCTTGTTGTAGGGTGGTGGGGTCCCATTGAATGCCTTGAGGTGGTCCAGGGCCTGCTTGGTCTTGTGAGAGAACGTGCTTTGCATGATTAGACAAACAATATGGCTTGAAGAGATAGGGACCATATGATGGGTTAGTGTTCATCAGCTTGTAGAGGAAGGCCAAGTACTTCAGTTTATTTCTGTAGAAATTTCCAAAAATTTTGATACCTTAGCAGTACAGGGCCTCCAGCTTCTTGCCCCGTAGTGCCTGCTTGGCAGTGATAGCCATCAGATGGACCAAGAGACGACTCTGGCCACCCAGCAACAGACTTGTCCCTCCACCAAAGAAGCCAGAAAAGCATTTTTAAGGCAGGGCCTGGAGCACTTGCAGGCTAATGTGACCCTTGCCTATTTTTATAAGTAAAGCATTAGTGCATCATGGTCATATCCACGTGGTTATGTCCAGCCCGTGTGCTTTTGTGCTGTAGAGGCAGAATTGAGTAGTGTTAATAGAGACTGTTCCTCAAAACCTAAAATATTTACTGTGTAGCTTTTTACTGAACAAGGTTTGCTGACCTCAGTTGTAATGCATGTAAAGTAGTTCACAGGATCTCCAGGATGGGCAGAGGACCATGAACAACCTCGTCAGGAAAGGCAGTTCTGTCCAGAACAAGCCCCACTTCGGTTTCTGACCGCACTTTGCAGTTGTGGTACCCTAGGATGGGCTCAGAAGTTCTTCCAGAGCTGCCTTAGGAGAGCTTATGTCGACGTCCGTGGTTGTCCTGTGATCTAGTTTGCCTACAGGGTTACTGCATCACCTTACTTTTCCTTCTGCCTCTGTGAATCATCTGGGTATGCATCATTGGTGGAACCTAGACCACAGATACACACTCTGACAACTGCAAGGGAGTCTGAGCAAGGTTGTTTTTTGTTTTCTTAAAATTTTTAAAAGATTTTATTTATTTGAAAGGCAGACTTTTATATATATAGAGAGAGAGACAGAGAGATCTTCCATCTGCTGGTTCCCTACCCCAAAATGGCCACAATGGCCAGGGCTGGGATGGATTAGGCAAAACCAGGAGCCAGGAGCAAAACCAGGAGCTTCATCTGTGTCTCCTATGTGGGTGCATGGGCCTTCCTCTGCTGTTTTCTCCGGTGAGTTAGCCGGGAGCTGGATTGGAAGTGGAGCAGCCGAGACCAGAACCAGCCTCCATGTGGGATGCCTGCATTGCGGGTGGTAGCTTAATGCCTCACACGACAGTGTTAGTCCCTCTTCTTAAAATTTTTTTAAAATTTTATTTTAAACACAGAGACACTCATGCACACATCCACACAAGGAGACATCATGCGTTTGCAGGCGTCCTCCCCAGATGCCCACAAGAGGTTGGATTGGGCCAGCTGTATTCAGGTCCAGAAATCAATCTAGGTGTCCCACAAGAGTAGTAAGGACCTCACTTGTTGAGCCATCACTTCTGCCTCCCAGGGAAGCTGACCCTGAGCTCCCACCTGGGTGCTTTGATATGGGATGCAAATATCCCAGGCGGTGCTTTAACTGAGGTGCCAAATCCCTGGTTGGCTGGTTGCTTGCTTCCTTCCTTTCTTTCCTTTGTACTAGAGCTAAGTCACCTAGGAGATGTGTTAGAATGGTCACTGAGTGCGTCCACCAGCAGTGTTTGCCATGAAAAGTTATCAGTGACCTTCAGTTTTCTTGTAGCATCCAGGTTATATAGCTTACTATTTTCCTCCTCCCCCTTTCTTGCTTATATACAAGACACAAAGAAAAAACAACTGAGATAGTTAAATTTGCCAGAAAAAGTATTCTGTGTTGCAGAAGTTGTAAAGAATTAAACCTGCTACAACACCACTCATGCTGGAAATAAACAAGGAGACTTCATGGATCAGAACGAGATAGCTTCCTTCTCTGAGAGCAGCAAATACTAAGAATATAAGAATATTAGCATGGTAGCATTGGTTGCCTCTTCCCAGGTCCTACAGGGTGATCTGATGGGCCTATTTAGTAACCTGAAATGCAGTTAGTTGTGTCACAGGTAAAGAACACAGGGCTGATATGAGCTGCGAATGGTCTGAGATTTTAATCTTCTCACTAATGTTAACGAGTTAGTCTTTCCTTTTTTTAGGTTTATTCATTTATTTGAAAGGTGGGAGTGGGGGCCTTCCATCCACTGGTTCACTCCCCAGTTGTTTGCAATAGCTGGAGCTGTACTGATCTGAAGGCAGGAGCCAGGAGCTTCTTCCAGGTCTCCCACATGGGTGCAGGGGCCCAAGGACTCGGGCTATTCTCCAGTGCTTTCCCAGGCCACAGCAGAGAGCTGGCCTGGAAGAGGGGCAACCAGGACAGAATCCGGCACCCCAACCAGGACTAGAACCCGGTGTGCCGGCACCGCAAGGTGGAGGATTAGCCTAGTGAGCTGTGGCGCCGGCTCAAGTGACATCTTTTTTTTTTTTTTAAACTTTTATTTAACAAATATAAATTTCCAAAGTACAGCTTATGGATTACAGTGGCTCCCTCCCCCCATAACTTCCCTCCCACCCGCAACCCTCCCATCTCCCGCTCCCTCTCCCATTCCATTCTCAAGTGACATCTTAACCTCTGTGCCAAGTGCCCATCCCTAATGAATCTTTTGTAATGAATTCTAAGCATTTGTACCACATGCAGACACTCTGCCAAGGTTGTTTGCTGTAGCAACACTCTTGTAAATAGCTTGGAACAAAGGACAGTCAGTACCTTGCTTGCAATAGGTGCAGAAATGAGTAAGACCCATGGAAACTTGCTCAGCTTGAGCTGAGGATTTGACACCTTTTACTGCAAGCAGCAAGCAAAGGAGTGCCGTCCTCAGGGAGCGGGGAGTCCCACAGTAGTCACCAGTGGTTGCTTGCGGTCTTCAGCTGTTTTGGGTTTGGCTGAGGGAACACCACAGACTGGGTACGTCGTATGTGAGGTCCTCAAAAAGTTTTTGAAAAAATGCAAATTATCTTTTAATTCAATTTTACCATGCACTTAAAATATTTTAAAAATTTATTTGGCAGGTGGAGAGGTAGATTGAGACCTCCCATCTCTGGTTCGCTCTGCAAATGCCTGGAGCAACTGTGGATGGGCAGGGTTGAAGAGAGGATCCCTGAACTCAACCCGTGTTTCCATGTGGGTGGCAGAGACTCACTTGAGCCATCATTGCTGTCTGCTAAGGTCAGCATTGATGGAAAGTTGGAATCGGAAGCTACATTGGGTATCCTAACTGCTGGGCTAAATGCCTGTTCCTCCTGTGAGCTTTAGAATAAACATTAGTAAAGAAAATAAATTTATTTCTTGCAGTTCTAGAGGCTGAGAAATCCAAGGTTGATGGGCTTTGATCTGGCAAGGATTTTCTTGCTGTGTCATCCCATGGTGGATACTGACAGGACGAGAGAACATATGCCTGCCAGAGAATAAGGGTGGGAGAGCTGAGTTAGCTTTCAAAATAAGTTCACTGAACAACAACTAACCCACTCCTCTGATGATGATGTTACTCATTCATATGGGTACTTCCCTAATAGCCTGATGATGACATCCTACTGGACCCCTTCTCCCAACAAGGGTGTAAGAATCTTGTCTTTGGAATATTATTAGGTCTCCCTTGGATGACCTTTCCTTCCTTTTATTTTTTTCCCAAGATTTATTTGTTTGAAAGGCAGAGTTACAGAGAGAGAAGGATACACACATACACACACACACAAACCACACAAACACACACACACACACATCTTCCATCTGCTGGTTTACTTTTCGAATTTCCACGATGGCCAGGCCTAGGCCAGGTCGAAGCCAGGAGGTAGAAGCTTCTTCCAGGTCTCCCACATGTGTGGCAGGGGCCCAGTGACTTGGGCCATTTTCAGTTACTTTCCCAGGCACATTAGCTGGGAGCTGAATCAGAAGTGGAGCAGCCAGGACTCTAGCCTGAACAGAATATGAGTAGCCAGTGCTGTAAGCAATGGCTTAACTCATAAGAGGAGCCAGCTGTTTCAGTGACCTTTTCACAAAAGATGGCTATCAGACAAGAATTGCGACTTTATCTGGAAACTACTTTGCATTTTCTTATATTTCTTTTCAAAAAAGTTTTATTTATTTATTTATTTATTTGAAAGACAGAGTTATGGACAGAGAGAGGGAGGGAGAGAAGGGGCGAGAGAGAGAAAGGGCGGGGGAGGGAGAGAGAGAGAGAGAGAGGTCTTCCATCCACTAAAACACAATAGCTGGAGCCAGGCTGATCCGAAGCCAGGAGCTTCTTTCAAATGTCCCACATGGGTGCAGGGGCCCAAGGACTTGGGCTATCTTTACTGCTTTCCCAGGTCAATACCAGAGACTTGGATCAGAAGTAGAACAGCTGAGACATGAACCGGCACCAATATGGGATGCTGGCACCACAGGCAGAGGTGTAAGCTACTACGCCACAGAGCTGGCCCCTCCCTGGCGGTCTTAACTTTGTCTAGCTGGTTGGCTATTCCCTGCCCAGGTACCATTTCCAACCTTCTCCATGTTCCCTCTTTCCCTAATTATGTTGTTAGGTAGGAAGTCAGTTATGAGTTTATGTGTGTGTGACATAAAGGCCTAAAGAGAAGACATCTATGTCCAGCATATGTTGCATCTCAAGGTCATCCAGATGGTGTTTCAGGGGCAGCCCGGTATTCACATCCTGCTCTGCCCTGACCCCTTCTACCTGATATCTCTCAGGTGCAGCCCAGTCTCTGCATTTCAAATACCCTGCTCCTGATCCCAATTCTCTAGGGGGTCCTGCCCACCCTTCCTCCTGTCTGATAACATTTGCATCTGTAAAGTCCTTTGTTTCAGACCTTCAGGAGAAAACTCAGATAGAAGTTTTTCTATTTACATCCAAAAAGCCCTTTTTTCCAAGGGGAACAGAGGTGGGGAAGCAAGACCCACCTCCTTAAAACACCCCCCCAACCCCCCACCCCACCTCAACCGGACTGCGAGCTCAGCCCTTGGCCTCTTTGCTGAGTTGCCCCCCCCCCCCCCCCCCCGAGTCCAAGTGACTGGGCACCCTCTCAGGCTCTGTCTGGAGAGGTGCCCATCCATCCTTACGGATGTCCCTTCCCTAATAAACCTTGCTATTTTATCTCCCACTACTCTCTGTCTCACGCCTGAATTCTTTCTTGCATGAAGACAAGAACCCTGCAATTTCTCCGGTAACAATGTCACAAGGCAATTGTGTCTCTTGTTTGACATGTGAAATAGAAACCACAGAAGGACAGAGCATTCAGCTCCCAGCTAGTCTGTAAACCTACCTGCATTTATACTCATTCTTGGTGGCTTCCTGCTACTTAAGGGAAACAAATACTCCTTTCCCTGCTGCTTTCTTTGCTTTGGTGGTTCTAGACTTCCTACCAGAGCGTCATGGCAGCATGATGATAGGGGAGTGGGTTTTAGAGACTGTGCTTAGAGTGTGTACCAAGCTTTCTTCCCTTTTTGCTTTAAAGCCTGGCTTAAATTTATTATGTGTTTGAGAGAAGATGACCTCCATTTCGCCTCCATTGCCCACTCCGCGTCACTTGGCTCCACCCAATGTTTGTCAAAGCCTCTTAGTCTGAATCACTTCATATTGCAGCTGTGTTTAGGTTCTTACTTTCCTTCTCAAGACATTTGTTCACGTTTTTCATAAGCTAATAAAACTAACCAGCACAAACCTCTCCCAGCCTTTGCATCTGACTGCATCAACAGTCCCCCCTCCCCTGCCCCTATCCACACTTCCAGCGTTTCTTCCCCTGCTATACTCCACAATCCTTTGTATTGTGTCTGGGCACCCATCTGCTCCATTGACATGACTTTCACTAAGGTTTTGCTTGACACTTGGAGTCTGTTTACTCCCTCTACTCCTCCCCTCTCCCCCTTGATGCTTCTGTAAGGAGTCAGTGGTATGAGAATATAGTTCTGGTCCTGCTGCTTTTCATTCTTTTGTTGTTTACTATATCCTCAGAAATACATCCTTGCAAGACAAAGACTGAAAAAAGCCTTTGTTTTGGTTCCAGGATTGATTCAGGATCAGTTCTCTTTTGTGATTGTAGAAAATGGCCTGGGAGTTTTGCAACTGGCACCTGTTCTCCTTTTTTTCCCTTATAATTTTTAGCTTTACCACTTTGAAAATTACCACAGAACAAAAATAGTAAAATCATTCATTCTACCATCCAAAATAATTATGAATAAATATGTCATGTAGTTTTACAAAATAGAATCAAAGAGAATGTAATATTTACTGCCTTAGCAGAAAATCATTCTTTGTTTTCTAGGGATCAGATTGCCTTTCTGGGAAGGATATGTCAGAATGCTAGCTAGTGTTTGAAACTTACATATGTCTTGTTAGACATGTTGTATAAAATAGGAAGAAGAGTTCTTCCTCTTTTTTCAAGAAATAGGATTTCTTCTGGTTGTTTGAAAATGACTTTTTTCAGTTCTTTAGGGTTGAGTCCGTTGGCTTTCTTTTCTTTAACGTTTCATTCTTTGAGGTAATGTTCATTTGTTAGGAATGTTTGGAGACTTGTTGGAGGCTCAGGTCTGGCCAGGTTTTGTAAGCCATTGGTATTTTCAGGCAAGGCGCACATCTGGTCTATATGTGATGATGCTCCTAGGCTAACCAGTGTCGTACGCTGAAGGAAAATACAAGTCATGGTGAATAGTACCCTCCTGACTACAGAAATTGTGTGTTGAGTTTCAAAGATCTCCAGGCATGCCATGAGGAGGCGCCTCTGGAGGTGCTGTCTTCCCTGTCTTTCTCAGTCTGTGCTACATAAGAAGGAGTTGGAAAGCTTTCATTCAGACCATTGGGTTCTGTGTCTATGAAAGTACTCCACAAAGTCTGTGAAGAAACGGAATTAAAATATGTGTTTATTTTGGTGCCAAAAAGTTAAAACCCACACATCATTTATTTTCTTTAGTAATATGCATTTCCATTAACTTTTTTATTTATTTGAAAGAGACCTGGGGAGAGAAAGACACATACTGAGACAGAAACAGAGTGCCGGACAGAGGAGAGTCGTAGAACTGCCGTCTGCTGGCTCACTCCCCAAAGGCCTGGAGTCCAGGCTGAGGTTGTGACATTGGGTCTCTCCTGTGGGTAGAAGGAACCCAAGAACCTGAGCCATCACTGTTGCCTCCCAGGGTGCACATTATCAGAAAGCCAGAATCCTACGTGGAGCCAGGATTCCAGCCCAGGCACTGCCACATGGGTTGCAGGTGTCTTAACTGATAACCATTAGGCCAAATGCCTCCCTCTGGCCTAGTACTTTTTAGCATGAAAATGCAATGTATTTGAGAAGGATAAGGAAAAAGTGTAATATTTTGAGCATATTTGATAAATATGAAATTTTCTATTAATATTCAAAGTTTTAAAATTCAGACACAATTTTAACCTATCCAAATCTGCACTTTTATAATTACTTTTAAAAGGTCAGTAAGAAAGATGATTTTTTCAGACCTATAAGTTGAAAAACAGCCTTTGTTCTGCTAGCTCATTATTTGGAAAAATCACAGGCTGATACAAGTAATTTTCCTCTAAAAAATAAAAAAGTTCAAGATATAAAACCGTAAATGCTTGCAGAAACTAATAATCTGCTTCAGAGACCGCTATGCATTTTCTGAGAACGGAAAAGTTTATGGAGACTGCATTGCTTAGTATTAGTGCTTAAAATATCTTTCTTTTTGAAGCAGAGCCAGAAAATCCTACTTAATTGTTGAGTTTACCTCAGCTTGGACTTTGCATGATTGTTATGTTTTTCATTGAGTATTAAAATATAGCAAAAATAATTTGTATTTTTAAGCATTGGGTTTTTGAAGCTTAAGTATAACTAGTCAGCTTGAACAATATTTATTCATTCCTCAGAACAGCATCTGTGCTGCTTTTGTTTTCTGTCATTAAACCCAATAAAGCACTATACCCATTTAGTACAACAATAACAAGAAAATTGGAATTTGAGTTTCAAAGGGTTTTTGAACTATCCTTTCCAGGTGGACTCCTCAGTGTCTCCTTGAGAACTGTGATATAAAGGAAATGCTTTACCCAGAATTTTTGCTGGTACTGACCCTAGGCACCCTGTGGTCCTGCTGAGACGTGCATTTACTCTTCCTCTGGAAGTATGATTTGTTTCTGAGAAATACGAGGGTAATTTAAAAAGTTTGTTTGAAAATGGAATTCAAAGATAAGTATTTTGGGCAAAAGAATGTTTGAAAGCTACCCATAGTTTTTTTTTTTTTTTTTTTTTTTTAAGTTTTATTTATTTGAAAGGCAGAATGACACACAGAGAAGAAAAATATATCTGCCATCTGCTGGCTCATTTCACAGATGCCCACAACAGCCAGGACTGGGTCAGGTTGAAGCCAGGAACCTGGAACTCCTCCGGATCTCCCATGTGCCTGGTGGGGATAGAAGTACTTGAGCCACCTTCTTCTGTCTCCTGGGGTGCACAGTTAGCAAGAAGCTGAATTGGTAGGCTTTCTGGATAGGGGATGCTCGTGTCCCAGGAGGCTGTATATAACTCATTCTACCACAATAGCTGCCCCAGTCGTTTCCCATGAGCTGTCTGAAGTCATCCTGTAGAAGAAACCATCCTTGAGAAACAATGAGTGTTTAGCCCTTCTCTGTAAAGTTTGTAAGCAGTTCTGACCTATCTTTGGTGTATAACTTACTTACTAGAACAGTATTATTTACTTACTAAAATGGTAGACTCTGAGCTAGTTCTTAATATGTTTACAAAGAGTTTATGATACTATAAGAAAAATGTTTATTAAGATAATGAAGCAAGGACATCAGCATTGTGGCATTACAGGTTAAGCTGCTGTTTGCAATACTTGTCATCCCATACTGGAACACTGATTTGAGTTCTGGCTACCTCACTTCTGATCCAGTTCCCTGCTAATGCACCTGAGAAGGCAGTGGATGTTGGCCCAAGTACTTTGGTCTCTGCACCCACGTGGGAGACCCAGATGCAGTTTTTGGCTCCTGGCTTTGGCATGGCCCAAGCCCTAACTGTTGTAGCCATTTGAACCAGTGGATGGAAGATCTCTTTCTCTCTCTCCCTCTCTGCCATTCTGCCTTTCAAACATAAATAAATAAGATGGATCTTAAAGAAAAATTAAACAAAAGGATATAATTTTATATATGAGAGTTTTTCAGTCTATGGAAAATGCCTATTATGGAATAATTGTGCATGGATTTCAAAATGTTTTGCACCACAATAAACTTTTTTTTTAAAAATAAATGTTTCTTATGTATCTAAGAAAGAGGGGAGGAGAGAGATTGAGAGTACTCTCACCTGCTGGCTCACTCCTCAAATGTCTGCAACGCCTAGAGCTTGGCTCAGCCTGGAATCAGGTACCAGGAACTCAGTCCAGGTCTCCCGCATGAATAACAGGAAGCCAGTTATTTGAGTCATCACTGGGCTCTGCATTTGAGCTGCCTCCTGAGCTCTGCATTAGTGGGAAACTGGAGTCAGGAGTCAGAACCAGGAACGGAACCCAAGCACTCTAGTATGTGATGTGGGTATCCTATCCACTAGGCTAGGTGCTCCCTAAGCTTACCCTGTAATTCAGTTTTCCATGAATTTTTTTGAGTATATACTATTGTTATAAAATTGTTTTTAGAGGAAAGACTGGGAGTAAAAATGTCAAGATACTATTGAAATCCACATTTTTTATATTTTGATGCATGTGCGTTATACAATTTTGGACATGTAAACACTCACATGTGTGTCTTGTAATTTCTTTTCCTCCAGAACAACTGTCATTTGGCACAGGTATTGCTGAGATTCAGAAGACTTGATTTAGGTGTAGATTTTTACCTCAAAGAAAGTGATTTGAAGTAATTTTTTTCAACCTCTAGACAATAGCTTTAACATTTAGTAATGGAAGTTATTATATAAATTACCATCCAAATATGTCTATGAGTGAATAAGCTTTTAGCACATACCGTTTTGTTAGGGAGAGTGAAAGAAAGAGTTTAAGGCATAGTCTGTGCTGTCTGGAACCTTGTGACCTGGTGGAGAAGAGTCTGTAAATTGTAGCAGACTTAGTCTGTAAAGCAGTTAAAACCAAATGGCTGAGTAGGATGTGATTAAATGCCAAAATTCGCTCTAAGTACTCTCAGAGTTCAGATTAAAGGAGATTCATCCCAAGCTGAAGTGCTGGGAATGACCCAATGGTAGAAGTGGAACTTTAAGTGCATCTTTAATAATAGGTTATACCTGAGGGAAGTAAAAAATACAGGATAAATGTGGCTATAACCTTAAATGAAGACTTTATCCACACCTGGCTAATGTGTTCTTTTTAAGGGATCATTAAGTATTCAATTTCTTTCCTACAGAAAGGCAAAACAAAAAGACAAAGCCACAGTCAGCACAACAAATTGTATGGACAGAGAATGGTAGAGAAGGGGCATCCTGATCTAGGGCAGCAGAGCAACCTGAGGCTGGAATCCACCAGGCAAGGGACAGAGCTGGGCTTGGGACGGGGAAGGTTGGAGGAGCTGTGTGAGCCTGGCTGCCTTTCCTTGCGATTTAGATTGCTGAAGGAATTGAAGAGTAGAGATGTTTGAGTATTTGTATTAAAATACTGAACTATAAATTCCTTGAGTATATATTTTTCTCCTTTCAATATACAATATGATTTTTTATTTCATTGGAAAATATTTATTGAATTGATAATAAAAACTTGAGCTTTCTACGAGGTTGCTTTTTCGTTTTGTTTTTAAGATTTCATTTAAAACAGTATTTTTTTTCAAAATTTCTTCACAACTGAGGACTATAACTTAGATATACTTGAGTATTTGCTCTCTTAAGAATGTTTTTGTGAGAGGGAAAAGCTACACATGTTCAGGTATGTGTTTCTCCTCCACTTTTATGTATCCTTCTTATAAAATAATTCTAAAATGATCCAGAGTTTTCTAAACTGTTAGGAAGAGCTTTTTAACAATACACTAATCCTTTCATCATTTAAAAACAATAAGTTCCTTTTAGAACTAGGGAACTTACTCTTTCCACGTTGAATGCCTAGCCTTTGTTGTTGTTGTTTTTTTTTTTTTTTTTTTTTTTCAGCAAGAATAGATTTAAAACATTATAAAGTAGTTTTAAAATGGAACATACATTCCTGAATTTTGAGTAGATTTAGAACTAAATACACATACCAGCTCTTTTAGGAATAAATGTGAAATGGGCAAGGATCGAATGTGAGAGTATTTAAATGATTCTCAAGATTTTCTGGTTCATGTGTTGTGATATTGAACTCTTTAGTACTGGGCTTTAATTTGTGCCTGGTGCTGACCTGATGCTGTGCAGGGACACTCGCTGCATCCCTCCATTCAGTCCCTCTAATTATCCCAACTTCCTGGGGAGCTTGCTTAGAACTAGGCATGACTGCTTGTTAGTAAAATATTGGGCAACTCTGGCTACATGGAACAAGATAGTTTCTGATAACAGATTTATGTGCAGATGAACAGAATAGGAAGCTGAAGTTGTTTGCTGTGATTTTACTTAAGTAAGTGTGGGATATTATGGAAATCATTTGATTAGACATAAGAATTAGGCTTAATAAATGAAGTCGTGGGTAATACAGTTCCTGAGTTTATGTTGCTTTGTTGTTTTTAGAGCATGTTTGAAAGAAAAATCGCACTCTAAAAATGATAAGTCAGTCTGATTTGCAGTTTTGTGTGTATTTGGAGATGATGGGGATTCTTTTTGCTGGGAGCATCTGTTAATGCAGAGATTTGTCTCTTCAGGTTCACGTGAAAATGGCGGATGAGGCCGTCTGTGTTGGCCCAGCTCCCACCAGTAAAAGCTACCTCAACATGGATGCCATCATGGAAGCCATTAAGAAAACCAGGGCCCAAGCTGTGAGTCTGAATGAATCTATCTGCTGCAGCTGTTTCATATGTAGTGAGCAGAAAGCTAGAGTTTGTATTAAAAAAAAAATAAGAAAGAATGATTGAAAATGCTGTTGCAGTTAGTTCATGTCACATGAGTTAAATGTGGCCGAATTCGCTACTGGAAATCAAAGGCTTTGTAGCATCTGGCAGTGTCGGTCGCTGATCCTGCAGGTGGCTGCTGGATTCAGCTTTCACACCAGGGAGTAGTTTCAGTTCATTTCCAAATTTACCAAGAAAAAAAGAAATCCCAATTAGTTTTGAGTATTAACCCCTTCAGTGTAATATGCACATTAAAAAAAAATTCTGTTACAAAAATTCAGCAGACCCTGTTTACATTCTGTTTCAGTCATTTAAAAATTATGTGTACCTAGATACATTTTCAGAAATAAAAACAGTGCATTGGTAATTATTTTAGTTTGTTAGTATCAGTAAAATGGCCATAACTTACATGATTAAGTGATTAGTTCTCTTTACCTGGTATTTTGTTTGAATGAAGGAGAATCCTAGGATAAAAACAGTTTTTGACATCTGGAAGAGTGTTTTTTTTTTTTTTTTTTTGAATATCAGAGAACTAATTACATATAATGCTTAAAAGCTACATGGAGTTATCTCTAAAATTGGGTGGAAGCAGCCAACACTGGCAGTTAGCCTGGAGTGCTTCAATTAGTGCTCACGTTTCTTTTGAAAGAAATCTTTTAGTAAGATGAATGTTGAAATAAAAAACCGGAATTCATGAACCAATATTATAGATGTTTACAGTTTATTAGTACAGTTAATGAAGGAAAACTCTTTTAACCTTTTAACTGTGGCTTGTCAAAATACAGTCTTTAGTTCAATGTTTATATAAAATGAAATCGATGGAATGAAACCCTTGTCCTATGATGAAGTAATTTAAATTCTGAACGGTATTCAGAAAGCTCAGTCCAGCATTTAAAAATCTCTTACATGGAGCTATTTCTGGATTATGATATTGGCTCTTTCAAAAATTTGACTTTCATTTTAGCAAGATTGTTTTACTAGAAATATGTTCAACACTGACTAATACTGGAATAGCTAAATTGTTTTGGCTAGTATGGCAGAGTTGAGACTTCCTTGAATGGAACAGGACTGTGAAACTCGGCTTCTAGCACTGTGGAGAGCCTGAAGTAGTTGTGAATGGCTACATTTGGAGTGAGGAGGGCAAGAAGGGTAGACACTAGAAGGAAAAATCCAGAGTACGAAGTCAAAGTAAAACTAAGTCTCTGTTTTAGTTCAGTGGCACAGAAAGAGCTCATTTGTAGTGGTTGAGTTTATTAACGCCCTTGGGAATGAAATATGTTTGCGTAATAGCCTGGGTTTTGGAACATAGCAGTTCCTGGTACGGTAAAGAAAGGGGAAATTTAGAGATTTTTGTCCCCCTTTCCAGAGGTTCCTTTTACGTAATTATTTGACCCATTAGCCATTGAGAAATTCTACAAACTTGAGGTCAAAGTTAGCCTCAGAAAAAGTTAGGGTCAGGGGGAGCATGTGTTGAATAATGCCAACAAATGCAGTTGGGCTGGAAGATACACAGGTCTATGGCCTTGATTGTGGCTAGGACAAAGACAGTGTGTGTAAAGTGAGTATTACAGACAGTTTTCTGGAATTTGACACTGTACCCAGAAGAGGGAATTAGAGGTGATCAGTGTGCAAGAATACTTACTTTATAGAGTACTTAGAGTAAATACATCAAAGCATTCTGTATGATGTTTATAAAAGATTTGCAATATGATAAAATTGAAAGTACTTTCTGTTTAAAATCCTAAGGTACATCCAGGTTATGGATTCCTTTCAGAAAACAAAGAATTTGCCAAATGTTTGGTAAGTTTATGATGAACAAAAACTGTTAACTAGTTCTGTGGGTTTCATAAATGTGGATAGTGATGCATTATAGAATTTTAATTGACCTAGTAATTCCTTGAAAGTTGTTTGTTAACAGTGGAGAGTTTTTACTCTGTATCCCAAATTTTGATTTGAAGAGTTACTATAAAAATGGAAATATTATGAAGTCACCATTACATCTAATGAATGCTATCTCGTTTATTATATACTGCCTGGTCTTTAACTTTTAAAGTTAAAAGCTTCAGATTTTTAAGTGTAAATATGTGAGGGAGTTCAGTGATTTAACTGTTAGCCCTTAAGCTTGGAATGTGAAGTCAGAAGTAAGATTTTTTTCCCCCTTTAATCACAAATTGTGACATTTAAAATCAAATCTTACAACCTCTATTTTGTAGGATTTTTTTTTTAATGATCTGAGTGTCTTTTTAATATCACTCTCCTGCCTAGGTAAATTAACTTATATTTGCTACTGGCTTTTCATGTTCATTATCAACTAAATTAAGATGATACTGGAACTAGTTTTCAGATATTAAACCATTTTGATTCGTGTATGTTTTTTTGATAATTAGATTATGTGTTAATTTATTCTGATAGCTTATACTTTTTTACTTCTTGGCATGCTCCTAATTTTTTCTTCTGTGGACTAGAAATTATGAATGTTACTTTCTAGGTGAAATTCCTACTTGGAATAGAAACATTTAACTTGGAGCCAACAGTTCTTTGTTTTTTTCATTTTATTTAAGTTATACAAAGTTTCATGTATTTCACATATACAGATTTAGGACATAGTAACTACCCTCCTTCCTGCCCACACTCCAAGCCTTCCTCCTCCTCCCCCCTTTCACATTCCCACTCTTAATTTTTATAAAGATCTATTTTCAGTTTACCTAATGATCATACAGTTAACCCTACACTAAGTAAAAAAAAATTCAACAAATAGTATGAAGAGGGGAAAAAAAAAAACCAAAAACAGCACTGTTCCTTAATGGAAGAGACATGGGCTGTAAACAATCATTGAATCCTGAAATGTCTATTTCACTCTAGTATATTACATTTCAGGCACTCTAATAGTTACTTCCCATCACGGAAAATGAATGATAGCTGTCTTTTTGGGACTGGCTTATTTCACTAAGTGTGATGGCTTCCAGTTGCATCAATCTTGTTGCAAAATATAGGATTTCATTTTTTTTTTTTTTACAGCTGAGTAGTACTGCATAGTATATATATACCATGTTTTCTTTATGCAGTCAACAGTTGATAGACATCTGGGTTGATTATATATCTTAGCTATTGTGAATTGTGCTGCAATGAACATGGGGGTACAGATAACTCTTTTATACGCCTATTTTTTGGTTTGGGTAAATTCTTAGTGGGATAGCTGGATCATATGGTAGGTCTACATTCAAATTTCTGAGGTATCTCCATACTGTCTTCCACAGTGGCTGCACCAGTTTACATTCCTACCAACAGTGGACCAGGGTCCCCTTTCCCCCACATCCTCACCAGCCTTTGTCGTTTGTTGATTTCTGTATGGGAGCCATTCTGACAGGGGTGAGGTGAAAACTGATTGTGGTTTTGATTTGCATTCCCTGATGGCTAGTGATCCTGAGCATTTTCTCAAGTTTCTGTTGGTCAGTTGAATTTCCTTTCTTGAAAAATGCCTGTTCAAGTCCTTTGGCCATTTCTTAGCTGAAATGTTTGTTTTGTTGTTGTTGAATTCTTTGAGCTCTTTATAGATTCTGGAAGTTAACCCATCAGTTGTATAGTTTTGCAAATATTTGATTCCATTCTGTCAGTTGCCTCTTCATTTTGCTAAGTGTTTCTTTTGCAGTGCGTAAGCTTCTCAGCTTGATGTAATCCCATTTGTCAATTTTGGTTTTGCTTGCCTATGCTTCTGGGGTTTTTTCCAAGAAGTCTTTGCCTATGCCAATGTCTTGCAGAGTTTCCCCAATGTTCTTTAATGATTTGATGGTATCAGGTCCTAGATTTAGCTCTTTGATCCACTTTGAGTGGATTTTTGTGAAAGGTGTAAGGTAGGGGTCTAATTTCATACTTCTGCATGTGGAGATCCAGTTTCCCCAGAATCATTTGTTAGACTATTCTTGCTCCAGAGATTCTTTTTAGCTTCTTTGTCAAAGATAAGTTGGTTGTAGATACATGGATTGATTTCTGGAGTTTTTATTCTTTTCTATTAGTCTACAAGTCTGTTTTTTGACAGTAGCAGGCTGTTTTGATTATAATTGCCCTGTGGTATATCTTGAAATTAGATATTGTGATGCCTTTGGTTTTGTTTTTGTTGTATAAGATTGCTTTAGCTATTCAGGGTCTCTTGTGTTTCCATATGAATTTTAGTATCATTTTTCCTATATTTGTGAAGAATGTCTTTGGTATTTTGATTGGGGTTGTGTTGAATCTGTAAATTGCTTTTAGTAGTATGGATATTTTGATGATGTTGATTCTTTCAATCCATGAACATGGACGATCTTTCCTTTTTTAAATGTCTTCTATTTCTTTCTTTAGTGTCTTGCAATTTTCATTGTAGAGATCTTTGACACCCTTGATTAAATTTATTCCAGGATATTTAATTCTTTTTGGAGCTATTGTGAATGGGACTGATCTTAAAAGTTCTTTCTCAACCATGACATTGTCTGAATATACAAAAACTATTGATTTTTATGTGTTGATTTTATATCCTGCCACTTTGCCAAACCCTTTTGTGAGTTCCAGTGGTCTCTCAGTGGAGTCTTTTGGATCCCGTATATGTAGAATCATTGTCATCTGCAATTAGGGATAGTTTGATTTCCTCCTTTCCAATTTGTATCCGTTTGATTTCTTTTTCTTGCCTGGTGGCTCTGGCTGAAACTTCTAGGAATGTACTAAATAGCAATGGTGAAAGTGCGCATCCTTGTCTGAAGAACCAGCAGTTACCAAGATCATGGAGTTCTCTAGCTTTGGATTGTGTATTTTAACCAACTTACTGTATGGATTAAAAACTAAGCCCTACAATTAAACTGAGGCTTTTAGAGGTCTTTAGAGAGAATTAGGTGGAAATAGCCAAAGCTCCAGATTTACCAGGCGTGATGTATTATCTTACAGTTTTTCTTGTTGTCTTTCTTGGAATTTTGACTAGGGTTCTGCTCAAAGAAATTATTTCAAGTAATACTTGCATTAAAATGTACATGAACAAATTAATATGTTAAATTTGTTTATATAGCTGAGTTGGCAAACCATAGTCCACAAGATGATTGCAGCCTGCTGCCTGTTTTTCTAAATAAAGTTTTATTGAAACACAGTCACGCTTATTCCTTTACATATTGTCCATGACTGCTTTTACACTATAACAACAGAATTGAATAGATGGGACAGAGACCATCTAATCTGTCAAGGCTAAAATGTTTAGTGTGTGGCCCTTTATAAAAAAAGTTTGGAAAACTCATGATCTGGAAGAATATCTGTTGCAAGGAAGTTAGAGACATGGTCAACATAAATTTATTCACTCATTAAATAATGCTTATTTGTCTCAATCCTCCGGCCATTTGAGGATATAAAAATGGGTCAGTTGTGGGTCCTGCTCAGGAGGAGCTGCCCATCATGTGGATATCATTTGTGAAATAAAGAGAAAAGATCTTTCCTTTTGGAAGATCTTTGGCTCAATAAAGTTAAGTGCTAAATTACCTAGTTTTAGCTTTAAAACTTGATGAAATTTGAGCCGGCGCCTTGGCTCACTAGGCTAATCCTCCGCCTTGAGGCGCCGGCACACTGGGTTCTAGTCCCGGTCGGGGCACCGGATTCTGTCCCGGCTGCCCCTCTTCCAGGCCAGCTCTCTGCTGTGGCCCAAGAGTGCAGTGGAGGATGGCCCAAGTGCTTGGGCCCTGCACCCCATGGGAGACCAGGAGAAGCACCTGGCTCCCACCATCGGATCAGCGCAGTGCGCCGACGGCGGCCATTGGAGGGTGAACCAACGGCAAAGGAAGACCTTTCTCTATCTCTCTCTCTCACTGTCCACTCTGCCTGTCAAAAAAAAAAAAAAAAAAAAAAAAAAAGAAAGAAAAGAAAAACTTGATGAAATCTCAGGAATTAGGGTCCACATTTCACAATGGGAAGGATAATAGTGTCATCTAGTTGGATCCCTCAGTTTCCAAGAGGAAACCCAGAGAAGTTGAATGAGTGTGCACAGGCTCCAGCTCATTAGTGACTTGAGAATACACCAGGACACGCACCTCTACCTCTTGATCCAGAGTCCTTTTAAAATGTTTACTGTAATGCCAGTGAGGAAGACCCTTGTGAGAAATAGAACCACATAAAACCAGTTCATAGATGATTATTTCCTGTGGTAAAGCTGGGTAAGTGGTTTGATTGAACCTGTGCCTTCTGCCTTGCCCATCTCTTCTTGACAGAGTTGGGTGCCTGCCTCTAATTGCAGCAAAGGTTGAAGTCAATCCGTCTTCACAATTCAGAGCATCATCAGTACCAGCTTTGATTGTGTGTCAGCAACCTTCCCCGAGGCCTTAGTAATTTTTCCAGATTTATCCCCTCACTCAGAGGCCGTTAATGACTCAATCCCGGCTTCTACAGAGACACAAAGTGAGTACATGAAGTACAGGATGGCCAGCAAACAGCATTACAGGTGCAGTTCTGCCCAGAGCATACTCTGCTGTGAACCACTTCCCTTCCCCCAGCCAGTTTGCTGTGCTTGCCTGCATGCAAACACAAGAGGGAACTCTAAGAGACCAGTTACTAAGGAGACATGAATTAAAAAAAATAATTTGAGTGACACAGAGACAGAGATCTTGCATCTACTGGTTTCCCTCCCTTCCTGTCCCTGTCTCCCGTTCCTCCTCCCCCAGAGGTTCCTAATAGGTAGGACCTGAGTGCTAGGAGCGAGGATCGCATTCCAGGTCTTCTTTATGGATGGCAAGAATGCACTTACTTGCACCATTAGCAGAAAGCTGGGGCAGGAGCCAGGACCAGGAATTGAACTCAGGCACTCTGACGTGAAACAGACTTCTTCACTCGTAGGCTAAATGCTCACTCTCTTCATGAATTTTTTGAAGTGCGTGGTTATGAGCATTTTCCTTTCTCACTGGTTTTCTTTCTGATCTGCTCTCCTCCACTTGCCTTTCTCAGTAGTGTGCCTCATCTCACAGTGTGCCCAGACGTAGCTCTGCTGTCCCGTGTTATTCTTCAGTCTCTTCCCTCAGTCTGCACACCATCCTCTCCTGCCGTATTTCAAGCAGTCCTTAAAGGTACAGCTTACTTGTTACCTCTGCTGGGAAAGTTTTCCATTTCCTTCTGATGGACATGGTTTCCCTTTTACTTCTAGAGGATTTAAGAATCTTTAAATGTCTTATTGGCTTACTGCTTTTCATATTATGCTAACATTGCTTCTGCGCTTTAATGTCCCCACAAGACAAGAGACTTGATTTTACCCATCTTTTTTTTCCTCCTTGTCATCTGTCCTAGTGATTTCCTTTTATTTTTTAAAGATTTTTATTTATTTATTTGACAGGCAGAGTTATAGACACAGAGACAGAGAGACAGAGAGACAGAGAGAAAGGTCTTCCTTCCATTGGTTCACTCTCCAAGTGGACACAACGACCGAAGTTACACTGATCCGAAGCCAGGAGCCAGGTGCTTCCTCCTGGTCTCCCACGTGGGTGCAGGGCTCAAGCACTTGGGCCATCCTCCACTGCTTTCCCAGGCCACAGCAGAGAGCTGGCCTGGAAGAGGAGTAACTAGGACTAGAACCGGTGCCCACATGGGATGCCGGCACCGCAGGCGGAGGATTAACCTAATGTGCCACAGTACCGGCCCCCCTAATGATTTCTACATAGTAAATACAATAAATAGTTATGGAAGAATTAAACAGTATTAGATTAAGAACTGTAAAATATTCAACTTGCAAGAAAACTTTGTTCCAATCAGAAGAAAGACTGGTTTGTAACCAGAAGGCAGTATTGCTCTGTGTCTCGTTTGCTATGAAAATTTGCAGGCAGTGATTGAGAAACACTCTGTTCTGTCCATCAGAGCAAGATTCCTACTTAGGATATAACTTTTATAGCATTAAATATTTTTCCAGCAGATGCCAGTTTAAGATAACTCTTTTTAGAGTTTCTTTCTGAGATCCTCCTGCCCCATTACCCAGTCTCAGTCCATTGAGGCACCAGATTTATATTCTGCTGGAGAGTATGTTTCTGTGTGTTTTCCAGGGCTTCGCTGTTACGCAGGTTACTATGAAGTGACAAAGTAGGGTTTTGTTTGTAAGAAAAGAAGTGGCTCTTAGGCTCTCAGAAATATGTATGGAATGCCTGTCCACAGATGAATTTGTGCCATTTTCACTTAATCTTCTTGACAACCTAGGGTGAAGAGAGAAGAAGTTTAGAAAGGTTATAGAATGCCTCGCCCAAGGTCAAACAGCTGGTAGATGAGATTGTAGATCCCGCGTCAGCGGTGTCCCCCACTGCTTCTGTGAGGAGCTGGAACCGGGCTGTGCTGTTAGGGTCACTGTTTTGGGGGAGTGGGGGAGGGCGGGGGATAGGTTTAGTTGGCATCTATTCTTACTGTTGGTGCAGTCTTGTCTCCTTTGCCCCTTCTGGTGTACCAGTGAGAATTTTGTTTTTCTGTGTTTGTAATCTTGGAAGCTAGTGAGAGTAACTTGCCTCATGGATTTGCTGACTTTATCAGCAGAGTAACTGAGTGAGCTGGTAGAGCCATAGCCTAGAGTTGCCTTTTGCCTCTCCTTGACCTTCTTAAGTGGGACTAATTAAGTCTCCTTGGATTTGGAGGAGAACATTGTATGATCTTTTCCTCGTGACAATTTTCTAACTTTCTTTTTTGGTATAATTTAATGTATTTCTAACTGATTTTATTTATTTCACATTTATGAGTGTGGTATTTGACATGATATTTTATATATGATTTATGTATTTTATCTATTTATGAGTATGATATTTTGATATGAATGTTAATAATAGCATACCCATCACCTCAAAAATTGATCATTTCTTTGTAATGAAAATGGTAGTTTTAGTATATTTTTATTTCTAATTGACAAATACAGATTGTACATATTGTGCAGTGTTCTAAT
This sequence comes from Oryctolagus cuniculus, assembly GCF_051225735.1. Classification (NCBI taxonomy): domain Eukaryota; kingdom Metazoa; phylum Chordata; class Mammalia; order Lagomorpha; family Leporidae; genus Oryctolagus; species Oryctolagus cuniculus. The sequence continues at coordinate 12,523,817 of NC_142875.1, read as the reverse complement.
ACATTTCTAACTGTAATGCTTACACATACGGTATTCTAAAGAACTTACAGGGATTGAATGAAACTTCACAGAACCTTTCTGATGGAATGTCTTTTGACATGTTTGAGAACGTGAGTCTTACTTTGAATGTGAAGTTGGGTTCACCTTTTAGAATATTTGTTGAAGACTTTGCAGATGGTCTGGAGGACTGACTGCTCTAAAGTGAATAGTTGAAAAACTTTCCAGTACTTTTAGGGAGTCTTTTACGGGAGTTGATAAATAAAAGACTTTTAGGGTTTAGGGAGTGGGGATGGTTTCAGTAGGATGATTAAAAATACATTTAAGCGGCTGCTGCCGCAGCTCACTTGGCTAGTCCTCCGCTTGCGGCGCTGGCACCCCGGGTTCTAGTCCCGGTCGGGGCGCCGGATTCTGTCCCGGTTGCCCCTCTTCCAGGCCAGCTCTCTGCTGTGGCCCGGGAGTGCAGTGGAGGATGGCCCAAGTGCTTGGGCCCTGCACCCGCATGGGAGACTGGGAGGAAGCTCCTGGCTCCTGGCTTTGGATCAGCGCAGCACGCCAGACGTAGCGGCCATTTGGGGGGTGAACCAACAGAAGGAAGACCTTTGTCTCCCTCACTGTCTAACTCTGCCTGTCAAAAAAAAAAAATGCATTTAAGCATCTGTAATGTGGTGAGGCTGTGATTTTCTCGTGTTTGCTTCAGGTAAAATGGTTTGCAGTTTTGTACTCTTCACTCTCCTCTCCTCTCTTCTTCCTGCCCCCTCACAGCGATTAGCATGGTTTGAAGTCAGCAAAACCGAAAACTCTTGCTCTACTCTTGCTAGCCTTGTGATAATGGACAAGTTGCTTGATGTTTTATTATAAAGGTTGTGTTTTATGCTTACTGTTTATATGATGTATACTTCTTCATCTGTGGATTTATAACAGAAATGTATCTTGTAGGCAGCATGTTGTTGGGCTGTACTTGAAAATCATTGTGATAATCTGGAATTGGGTTGTTTCCCCTCCCTCCTCATTGCGTGGCTGACTGGGAGCTCTTTGCCTGCTGTTGCCTGCAGTTGTGACAGGATTATACTGCTCATCTTTCACTATTCTGGGAAAGATCACTGTTCACATCACAAGTATGGTTTCTACTGAATGTGTATCACTTTTGTATCATTGTAAAGTTGAAAAATTATAAGTCACACCACTGTAAATTAGGTACCATTTTTTCTTTTTGAAAAGCAAAACTATTAATTTTTTTGAATACTTCTTGAAAGGCAGAGAGACAGAAAGAGAGAGAGAGAGAGCGAGATCTTTCATCACCTGGTTCATTCCCAAATACCCACAATAGCCATGGCTGGGCCAGGCCAAAGCAAGGAACCAGGAACTCCATCTAGCTCTCCCATATCGCTGGCAGGGGCCAAAGTACTTGAACCATTTTCTGCTACCTTCCCGGGCACATTTGCAGGAATTAGATACCCTTTTCTGGTTGCAGGAATTAGATACCCTTTTCTGGTTCCTGATTCCAGCTTTTGGTTAATGTAGTCGTTGAGAGGCATGGATCTTGAATTCCATCCTTCTGTGGAAATACAACTGGCTTATTTGTGGAGCTGGAGAGTGAACGTTAGCATGCTCTCTCAGGTGCAGATTTGGTTCCTAAACAAGCCTCTCAAATGTGTTTAAATGGGATTGTTGAAGTAAGGAAGATTGGTGAGACACCAGAGAGGATCTGTGGTGAGGGAAGGTGCTGCCAAGCCAGTGAGTGGGCAGTGGGGATTAATGATACATTGAAGTAAACAGAGGGTGGTGTGGAAAAGTATTTTCTAAAGAACCCCTCACCTGCAGTTGTGTTTCATTAGTGGTACTTAGTCCATTTTGTGGACTAAGATTAAACGGACAGCTTGGATCCTAGATGCTGTAAAATTTTTCCCCTGGGAAAAAACAAAAAATCCCAAGGCAGGGTACAGTAGGGGTAGGGAGAGGGATTCATTGTCTCCACATTCCAGTATTCATCTGAGTCTGTCCTTATTGATTTCACTGGATGTCGGACCTCAGGGTTTCACGAGGTCCAACGTAAGTTAGGCTGTAGTAAAAAATGTTACTGCATTGTAATGAAAGCTTCTGTTTTTGTTAACAGTTAAGTAGCTCCTATCAAACCAACCTCTCTATAAAACTATAAATTCTGAAGAAAATATGAAAAACTACTGCCTGAAGATACTAGAGATCACCCATAGTTAGACACACGGGGGCATCTCTTAGTGCATGGGTTCTTGGCTTTTTATTCAGTCCTTCGTATACTAGTTGTTGAACATAGGTATTGACAAATAAGAACATATTCTATGATAAAAATAATGTGTTGTATTTCTTAACCACAATATTTTATTTTTAACTTTGAGTTCACCTATTTTGTTTCTTGCAAGTAAAATAAATATATTACATACAGGTGTGGGCATTTGGCATAGCAGTTAAGGATGCAGATTGGGACAAGTCCCCGCTCTGCTTCTGATTTCAGCTTCCTGCTAATATACACCCTGGGAGGCAGTTCACGATTGCCCAAGTACTTTGGTCTCTGCAACCACATGGGAGACCTAGATTGAGTTTCAGCCCCCTAGCTTCAGCTAGACCCAGCCTTGGGTGATACAGGACATTTTTTGTTCCTGTCTCTCTCCTCTCCCTACATCTGCCTTTCAAATAAAATGAAAATAAATAAAAATTTTCAAAAAAAGATATACATATATACATATATGGGTATGTGATTACATACATATGTGTGTGTATATCACACATACACATTCAAAGGAGGCTTTCAGTTTTTTCCAAATTATGCCAAAGGTTAATGGATAGTCTGTGAAAGCAGAGAATTAATGGTCTCTATATATTTGTTAATGGGAAATTTGTTTTGCAGCTTTAATTTGGGTCTGTGCCCATATATTGTAATATATAGTGTATTAATGTATATAAATGTGTTTATTCCTGCTTTATCATTCTGTATAACATTTAAAAAAATAACAGTTTTCAAAGTGAATAGTAGAGGAAGATGTAAAGGAAATAGTGACAGATAAAAAAGGAATAGAGGCAGAACAGGGTTGGTTGTGGCCCTGACACGAATGGATAGGCCTCTGCCTTGAGCACATCACTGCCTTTCTCTGTTGCTGCAGGTACTTGCATGTACTCACTGATGTCTTCTTCATAACAGCCTAGAAGGGGGTGGGATCATCTTCTCTTTGTAGGTGAAGCTGAAACTGCTTAAGATCACACAGCTGTTAGTGTCAGGGCAAGGGTTTGTACCCAGACCACTGCTCATGGTCAGAGGTCCTGAATGGTGTTCTGCCTCTGAGGAAAAACCTTAGAATGTTTTCAGCTCTTTTTTTTCCCCTCACCCATCATTATTTTTTCCTGTAAGATTATAATTTGTTAAGCCTCTTGGTATCTCTAGTGTGTAAAACACTGTACATTCCTAAAGGGACTATTTAAGTGCTGTTAGAAGATGTGCTTTCCTCTCAAAAGCTAGAAGAGGGGAAAAGAAGCAGAAGGGGTAAGGTAGGCAGACAGGAAGAAGGAGAGGAGTGAGAAAGAGTAGTGGCATGGTTATTCTGGAGTCAGTCTGTGGAAACCTTCTCAACAGCCAAGAATGTATGTGCAGAAGGACACTTTTTGGGGACAGCAGTAACAGCATGCTGACAGTAACAGCATTGGGTAGCTAGTAAAACCAGCAAAAAAGTATGGAATGTAGATATTGAAAGATGTCAAATAAGTAATAAATTATTTTTCACTTTATTTAAAACATGCATGTGTGTGTGCACGCACACACACAGATGGAGAGAAATTTTTCTTCTGCTGGTTTATTCCCCAAGTGTGTACAACAGCAAGGCCTGGGCCAGGCTGAAGCCAGATGCCTGGAACTCCATCCTGGTCTTCCTGGAGGGTAGCAGGGACCCAAATACTTGAGCCATCACCCACTGCTACCCAGAGTGCTCATTAGAAGGAAGTTGAATCAGAACTGTAGTATCCAGGATTCAAAGCCAAGTACTCCAGTATGGGGTGCAGGTGTCCCAAGCGTCACTGACCACTGTACTATATGCCTGCCCCAAAGAATAATGTTTATCTTCTGGAGAAATTCCAGGTAGGTGTATAGTTTCTTCCAGGTAAAAGAAAGTCAAAGCTGTTGAACTCCTGGTCTATAGACAGATATACTTCTGAATAAGAGGAATGATGGCATTGCATGGGTGTCTGATAAGGGAAAAATGAAAACTTGGGTTCCTAGTGAACTGATTGTTCTGTTTGGAGGATCATCAAATAATATATAAAAAGTTGTTTCATGTGTGCATACCTACAATTTTATGAGGGCATTTCAAAAGGTTCATGGAAAAATGAAATTAAAGAAATGAAAAAATGAATTCAAAGGAGTTTATTTTGTTGAAAAACATTCTGCAATCCATGCACAATTTTTTGTAATACGCATTTTCCATAAACTTTTAAAGGACTTCTCAATTGCTTGGATTTAAAAATTTTCTTGTACCAAAATAAACACATTAAAATTTCATTTTCATGCGCTTTTTGAACTGCCCTAGTATTTTATGGTATCATTATTTCTAATTTATAAGGAAACAGTATTTAGAGGAATAAAATTATTTTCCTAATCTCATACTAGTAGATGATCAGAAAGCTGTGACTAAAACTTAGATTCTTTTGATTGAAGATTTTTTTTTGGGAAGATAGATTTATTTGAAAGAGAATGACAGAGCGGGGAAGACAGAGAGAGAGGGATTGATCTTCTGTCTGCGGGTTCACCCTCCCAATGCCTGCAACAGCCAGGGCTAGGACAAGCCAAAGCCGGGAGCCAGGAACTCCTTCTGGGACTCTCCTGTGGTGGCAGGAATCCAGGTACTTGGGCCATCACTTGTTGCTTCCTAGCCACATTAATAGAGGGCACGATCAGAAGCAGGGACCTGGGACTCAAACCAGGCATTCTGATGTAGGATGTAGGAATTGCAAGTATGACCGGACTTGCTGTGTCCGACATCCACTCCTGAAGTTGTTTTCAAAAGGCTTATGAGTTCTAAAAATCTAGAGTTTAATTGTACAGCATCATATGGAGAACTTAAATTTAGTTAATTTTCACAAAAAGGAAATAACCAGGAGATTAAAGTTTTATTGTATAATATTTGTTGTGATTACTCTTTTATGGGCTTTACAAATCAGTATACGTTTTACTTAGAGAAAAGTAAAATCATATTCACGTGTTAATATTATGAGTGCCTACTTATATGTGTAACAATCTTTGCAAAAATAACTTCACACATATTAATATCTTTCATTTTGATGCTACATTTATCTTAGAAATTTTAATTCTGATTATGACACTTACTATTTTAAAGGTTGCTAAATGGGGCACCAGCATTGTGGTGCAGCATGTTAAGGTGCCTCTTTGACTTAGGTATCCTATATTGGAGTGCCAGTTCAAGTCTCAGCTGCTTCACTTCCAATTCAGCCTCCTGTTAATGCATCCTGCCTGGGATGTGGCAGATGATGGCTCAGGTGGCTTGGGCTCCTGGCACCCACGAGGGAGGCCTGGATGGAGTTTCTGGTCTTGACTTTGGCCTGGCCCTGCTGTGAGTTGTGGCCAGTTGGGGGTATGAACCAGCAGATGGAAGATCTGACTGTCTTACCTTCTGTCTGTCACTGTGCCTTTCAAATAAATAGTAAGTTGGTAAGTACTGGATATCTGTTCATATTTCATTTATGTTTTCTCACTGTAAATTGCAGATTAGGTTATGGTGAATTGCTTATAATCTTCTAGTATTCTATGTCCCAGTAAAGGAGCGCCTGCTCCTCAAAGTCAGATGTTTCGTTTATTTTGTTATCTAAATAATTGTTTTATATAATTTATAATTTTGTGTTAACAAGCTTCTAAGCTTTTCAGAGTCTTGCCAAATTACTGATGAGTTTTATATTGCTTAATCTAGAGTTTGTTGACTGAATTAATAGGTAAACCAATAAATTAGTACCCTTTTGATGATTTTTTTTTTGCAAACCCAGAGATTCTGTTTGTGCTCTTAAGAATCTGTTGGAAATAATACTAACTTTTAGACAAGTTCCACGAGTCTTAGCCAGAGCTGCCATGTGTGCAATAATATTTGGAATGGATGAAGCGTAAAAATTTCATATTTGTCTTAGCTTCCCATCTATTAGGCGTTAGGAGTGCTGACAGGACTGCTCTGTTACTGTTTTGTAGCTGGCTTCTTTAATTGATGTTGAATTGTGGCTTGCCATGCACACAGGGTTAAGTAAAAAGGTTGCAGTCATCTAGCGAGCATTTTTCCTTTAATGTGCTCATTAGTGGTGGCAAGTCCAGGTTTCAGCACATGTCAGTAATTTACATTTCATTGTGGAGAGACTGCCCTTGTTGGGAGTTGCTTCTAAGCCTGATGAATATATATTGGGAATAAACAGAGTAGAAGAATTGAAAGCCAAATACCCTGCCAGGCCTTTCAGTTGGTTCTGAAGCTTCCAGTGGCTCTCTGATTAGCAATGCATGAAGCAGGAGGAGAGTGCAAAGACGAGGCCTTCAGAGGGTGTCATGGGTAGCCCCCCCTTAAATCTTCTCTTTGTGACTATCTTTCCAAATCATCTTTTCCAGATTTGTCTTCCATGGAAAACTTTCAGACAAAGTGAAAATACTCTATATTAGACAGAGGAAATGAATGATACGAGAATAACCTGATTGCTTTATCTCTTCTAACTGTGAAGCCAATCTGATTGTTTGGCAGGGTCTGCAAAAGCGGAGGGCCTCTGACTCCTAGGGATTAGATGACTGTTATTGGGCTTCTCGATGTTTCCTTCTGGGATTCTTGTTCCCCTGTTGGACTGGTTGGTCCCAGCTTGTTCTCGCTTTACTTGCTTGAGAGATGGGGCATACACATGTTTACACACAACATATTTATGTTTGAGAGAGAGGGACATGGACACACACACACACACACACACACACAAAATCCTACTCAACCACCCTGTGGTTCCCTCCCTAAATGCTCTCAAAAACCTGGGCTGAGGCTGGGAGCCACGAACCAATCCAGATCTCTTATGTGGATGGCAGGGACCAAAATACCTGAGCCATCATCTGCTGCCTTCCAGGGGGCCCATTAGCAGGAAACTGGAATCAGGAGTGGAACTGGGACTTAAATCCAGGCACTTCAACACTGGACATGTGTTCATCTTAGCTACTACATCAAATGCCTGCCCCATGTTCTTGCTTTTGAAAACTCACCCATGGATCAGTGAAGGCGAACAATGGTATCTGTGGTTAGAGTTGTGGACATGGGGATGAATTTTTAATACTGTCTTTGGAGTTGTGAAGTTTGGTAAAATCCAGAAATTTCCTTTTGTAGAGAAATTTGGTACTAGTATATTATAATGAAGAACTTTTGGAATTCAGGGTTTTATCCTAAATTACTTCCTGTATGGATAGAGGAGCAGTAGAAAACAGTAGCCTAGCAGTCTTTAGAAGACGATGTTATAGGGGCTGGTGCTGTGGTGTAGTGAGCTTAGCATCCGCCTGTGGCACCAGCATCCCATACGTGTGCTGGTTCTAGTCCTGGCATCTCTTCTTCTGATTCAGCTCTCTGCTCTGGCCTGGGAAAGCAGTAGAAGATGGTTCAAGTGCTTGGGCCCCTGCACTCATGTGGGAGAACAGGAAGAAAGCTCCTGGCTCCTGGTTTTAAATCGACCCAGCTCCAGTAGCTGCTGCCATCTGAGGAGTGAACCATCAGATGGAAGACCTCTTTCTCTGTCTCTCCCTCTCTGTGTGTAACTCTACCTCTCAAATAAATAAACATCTTAGAAAGAAGACAAGGTTATAATTATTTATACATTTTAAATTTAATATTTATGTGCATATATGAAAGTGTAGATTTATTGCAAGAAAGTAGATTTTAGTATTGCCAGTTAAGTATGTTTGTATGATCATCTGTCTATATTTCTATTCACTTATTTATTTTTGTGATACTAACCGAAATATTAAATGTATGTTCAGAATTCATGGTTAGAATCATAAGTGAGTGAACTTATGAGTTAAAAATGCACATTGAAAAACCACTAAAAATGTCAACACTAAAGTACAATTATTTAATTTTATGATAAATTCATTTGGATGTATTTCAGTGCTTGGATCATTTAAATGTAAAGGCTTGTTTTAACACAGATTATTAAGCCTTTGTATTTGTTCTTTACAAAGATTTATTTATTTGACAGAGTTACAGCTGGGTGGGGGTGGAGTGGAGAGAGAGATCTTCCATCAGCTGATTCACTCCCCAAATGGCTCCAATGACCAGGGCTGGGCCAGACCAAAGCCAGGGGCCAGAAGCTTGATCCAGGTCTCCCACCTGGATGGCAGGGATCCAAGTACTTGGGCCATCTTCTGTTGCATTCCCAACCTATTAGTAGAGAGCTGGACTGGAAGTGGAGTAGCCGGAACACAAACCAGTGCCCATATGGGTTGCCAGCATCACAGGCATCAGTTTGACCTACTGTGCCACAACCTTAGCCCCTCTATTAGATTTTTTAAAATTAGGTGGTAGGGCCGGCGCTGTGGCGTAGTGGATGAAGCTGCCGCCTGCAGTCCTGGCATACCATATGGGTGCGGATTTGAGACTCGGCTGCTCCACTTCCAATCCAGCTCTCTCCATGGCCTGGGAAAGCAGTGGTAGATGACCCAAGTCCTTGGGGTCCCAGCACCTATGTGGGAGACCCAGAAGCAGCTCCTGGCTTAGGATCAGCCCAGCTCCATCTGATGCAGACATTTGGGGAGTGAACCAGCGGATGGAAGACCTTTCTCTCTCTCTTTCTGCCTCTGCCTCTCTGTAATTCTTTAAAAAAAAAAAAAAAAGATTTATTTATGTATTTGAAAGGCAGAGTAACACAGAGAGAGAAGGAGAGGCAGAGAGAAAGAGAGGTCTTCCATCCGCTGGTTCACTCTCCAGTTTGGCCATAATGGCTGGAGCTGTGCTGATCAGGAACCAGGAGCTTCCTCTGGGTCTCTCACGAGGCTGCAGGGGCTCAAGGACTTGAGCCATCTTCCACTGCTTTTCCAGGCCATAGCAGAGAGCTGGATCGGAAGTGAGCAGCTGGGTCTTGAAATGGGGTCCATATGGGATGCCGGCACTGCAGGTGGTGGCTTTACCTGCTATGCCACAGAGCAGCCCCCAATAAATAAATCTTTAAAAAACAATTAGGTAGTACTCCCTTTGGCAGCACTTATATTAAAAATTAGCTAGAGTTTTAACAGAGAAGCAACATGAAGCAGTGAGGATTTTTGAAAAATTTTATGTGTTTAAAGATAAAAATGCTAATTTTAAGAATGTTAGTTTAGTAATGTTCTGGTTTAGGTTTGTACTTTTTGTAAAAAGTCTAATAGTAAATTTACCTTCTAGACTACTTGAAACTACCCTTTTTGAATGCTTGTCAGATAAATGGCCCATGGGATTAAGTTCTGGAAAATCACTTGCAAATTTGTGGGGGATATCAGTGGCTTCCAATATTTAACTGTCTGAGCTGTCATCTATATGCATTGTCCGTGCACTGGGTAAAAAATTCAAAAATTTCTCAGCTAGTTAGAATTAAAGGTGACATCTGCTTTTAATTGGTGTTTTATTTTCTTCCAAGTCAGTAAAAATTCAGTAAGACATGAATTATCAAATTTTGCAATGCTAAGCAACTTGTCAAGTGACAGTAAGCACTACCTTGAGCAGTTGTACAGATGGGAAGTGTTAAAATGTTGATTAATCTTCCAGAGTTCCGATTATGGTTTTAGAAGGCTAAAGCTTATATAACCATTACCAGCTTTCGAGTGTCAGAATAGGATTCATTTGTTAATTTTGTAGGCTTTTTTTCAGTTACTGGCAAATTGCCTCTTGTATAATGAGCCTTTAACCAGTTTTAGTGATGTTTGATCTAGACTTAGGGTGATATATGGCAGTGTAGAATTCTTTAGTTTCTTCAGTCTATTTTTTATTTGTTAAACATACTAGATTCTTTTTAGTAAAAAAATTTAAGAAAAATGTCAAAATGAGCTTTTATATTTTATGATACATGTTGTTCCTGTGTTGAGAAGGGAGTATCTGAAGCTTGGCAAAGGAATCCTTGCATAGGTTCCCTGTTGAAAAAGAAAATTGATTATTTCTTTTTTTAACATTTACAAAACATTTTAAGGCACAAAATTGAATAGAGCACATAAAAATAACTCAAGACTTCATTCTCAGAACTAAAAGATGAAAAAACTTGACATCATACTGATCAATTACATTCTAATGACAGAACATTAGAACAAGATTTTTTTGAAATAAAGTCTTTTTAGAAAAAAATCTTTAGTGTTAGAATGGATCTCTTCTTTCTGCTGTTTGAACAGCTTTGTATATTATAGATAGAATTGTGTTTCAAAACTTGTGAGGACTTGTAGCAAAGTTTCCAAGCTTAGTTTTTTAATTTTACCAGAGTCAGTTTAGTTCAGGCTTTATTTTTTGCTGTATACTGGTGGGTACCTGATAAATGCTTTATATAATAATGTAGTTTTTCCATCAGAAAATCATTGAGTTGTTTGATTCTGGAAATCTGTCCTCTGTGGCTACTAAGATGTCGTGTGAATTTAATTGTAACTTAAAAAGTAGAAAAGGAACTTGGACAAATGAACTTAAGAGTTGTACATACAGTTCATAAGTTGCATCTTAAACCTAAGGGCCAAGCTTAGCATTTTTAGGAAATTGTTGAAAAATAGAAAATTTGGTGCTCTAAGCTGAACTCTACAGAGTACTTTTATAGTCATTTTGGTGTCTTAAAAGGGTTCATTGCCCCTCTACATTTTTCAAATTATTTGCTTCTCAATACATAAGGCTTTAATTTACCCCCCACTGATAAACCCCAAATGGGTTTTTAAGAATTTTGAGAGGGTTGCCCATAGCTGTGGTCAGCACTGGCCTGGATTGCTGACACAGACTCTCTTAAGATGCACAATTTTGAGATGGGAGGTTTGGCGCCATTTCCTGTGGCAAATGCTAAGGTGTGTTGGATTTCTTTCTGTTACTTGCTTTTGGATATGGAATCCCTTTGTGTAGTATGTTTCTGTCTTTGAATCCCATTTTAATGCCTGTTTATTTAAAAACATTATTTAGACTCAAGACTTAGTCACATTGTTTTTGTTGTTGATTTAAATTTGTGTTTGAATGGATAGTCTTTTAATCTATAATTTTATAGAATAATAATAAAGTTAAATATCTGTACCTTGAAGTATCCTAATGCAATAATTATTGCATCTATAAATAAGGTTGAGAATATAAGTACATATGTATTATATGCTGGTGAATGATATTACCTGAGATAGATAGACTCTTAGAAGTGCTCAAAGTGACTTTCATGCCACCTTTCATGCTTGCTGTACTTCTAAGGCGTGAGAGAAAGAGACGGTATCTGCATTGTCCTGGAAAGAAGTTTCAAATCTCCAGTTAGCATTTGAATTTGGATAATGATGCGCTGCTTTTTGGGCCCTGAATGCTCATGATTTCTGAGGGAGATGAGGTCATAGTGTACTGGGTTTTTAGTCATTTCTGTTTTCAACTCAGTTTGGTCAGACAGAAATACTGACTTGCTATTGTGTGGCTGCTTTCCTTTGCCTCTTTGCGTGTAGTTCTTTTCAAGTGACTCTGCCTCCTTTATCATGAGATCCTGTCCCCTGTTGACAACTGCTTGGATTGGGGATTAGTGCCTGACCCAGGCAGGCAGCTGCAGTAGGGTCATTGGCCCATGTGTAGATGGTGTGTTTGTATGTTGGTGTATTTGTGGTGAGGGCTGGGGTGCAGAAGAGCTTGTGTTGTGTGTGACATTTGAACTAATAACTGAGGGGAGAGGAAGCAGCTACCCCTCACAGGTCTAGGATAAGGGGGCAGAGGGAACAGCTGGAGTGAGGCAAGAATGGGGTGAGCCCGTTGGATTTAGAGACAGGAACTTGGGTGGCAGGAGACCCGTGCGTGAGGAGATGTGTGGTATAAAATGAGATTGGGGAAATGTGGTGACTCAGGTCAGGTCTGTTAGGGCCGTTGGAAGAAGCTGGATTTCAGCCCAAGTGTAGCAGGATTCAGGTACAGAGACAAGACACCGAGGCCTTTCAACAGGAAGTAGTCTTTTACTATGCCAGCGTAAGGCCCAGGTGGAATTTTTGTTGTTGTTGTTAAGAAGCCTGAGCCTAGAACAAAGAGGGATATTTCTTTATATATAGTTTTAGCTTCTTTGTCTCCCTTATGGGGTTACATGCATACATCTCATTGGGTATTCTAATGTTACAAGGTGGCCACAAGAATTGATATAATACTGCCATGTGTATAGTTATTGATGATGTTCTTTTTGACACACATACTGAGCCCTGCCTGTCCGGCAAGGGTTAACATCATTGCTCTGTACTAAGGAGCAGAACCTGAAATGCCTATATATAAGCAGATAGTAACTACAGTTGAAGCATTCATAGGCACGCAGATGATAACAACCACATTTCATTCTCAGTACAGGATCCTCCCCTCTTCTTTTGACCTCGGGAAGGCCCCTACTGCAACTTTAATCATGTTAGTTAGAAACAAGGTTAGTTAAAAGACAAAGGCCTCTGTCACATAAGTGCATTAGGTAGCTGGTGGGAGAATTTTAAGTGTATGGTGACATAATGTTGTGATTTCCATGTTACTGTGACAGCAGCGCTGACTGGAGAGTTAAGTAATGAAAAGAAGTTACGATAGAGAAGTAAGAAAAATTTAATCTGTATGCTAAATATGAGAAGCAATAATGTCCTAGAAGAATTTTTTATAGATTTATTTCTTAATATGTAAGAGAGTTACAGAGAGAGATACTGCTTCTCTCGGTTCACTCCCCAAATGGCTACTGGGGCTGGGCCAGACTGAAACCAGGAGCTCAGAACCCCGTCTGGTTCTCCTATATGAGTGGCAGGGGCCCAACTTCATGGGCCATTTTCTGCTATATTCCCAGCTAGATTAACAAGGAGCTGGATTTTTAGTGGGCTAGTCTAGACTTGAACTGGTGGCCAAATGGAATGCCAGTTTGGTAGGTGGTGGTTTAACCCGCTGCGCCACAATGCTGGCCCCTCCTAGAGGAAATTCAGCTCTCTGTAGACATCCCACTTGTTACTTTTGTCTTGTTCTAAGATCACATCTTTGTGAAAACAAAACCATCTTCAGTTTATGTTTTGTGAATCGTTTCTTCTTCCGTAAATCCCACCCTTGCCTTTTTGGGTTAGCCTGATACCAAGTTCTAAGATTCCTCTTCCATCAATAGTTTATTTTCCTAAGTCTCAATTATGAAGCCTTGAGAATGTCCAGTAAGACAACCCTTTGACTGACCCTTTGAGTCCTAATAACAAGGCACGTTATTGACATGGAAGGAATATGTGGCTTTTCAGTGTGGTGTCCAGTCTAAAGTCTGTCTCCTCTGGCACTTCACCAGCGTTAGTTACCATTATGCTTCTTTACTTTGCTGTTTGGCTAGTCAGTGATGATTGCATCACACAGGTAGCTTAAGTGAATGCTTGAATGTATTTGTACACATACAGTCAAATTCCAGTGGGCAAGTTGCTACTCCAACATCCTTTCCGCTGTAGATGATTTTTGGAAGCCAGTCAAAATCATCTTATCTTATCTTGAAAAGTATTGCTTCAGGGATTAATCAAGACTTATGACAAGTTTGGGCCAATCAGATATGATGAGAGGCTTGAGTGGGATTCCTGGGAAAGGAGCTTTCTCATTCTTAAGAGAGAGGCCATGGAGGTCAGGTTCTCTCTTTCTCCTTCACTCCCTTTTGTGAAAGAGAGGGCTTAATTGCTCCTGGCAGCTGAACTGTGACCATGAGAATGGCTAGCTTGAGGAGAACACTGAGTTACAGAATACAGAAGGTCTGAGAGAATGGTGGAGAAATTCATAATCCATAGCTGCATTTTTAGAAGAAAGTGTTGGTGGATGTGGGTTGTGGATGGTAGGGATGTTTAGTGGGTTACCACTATTTTTTTCTTCGTATTTCTCCAACAGTTTTCCTGTGCCACTGTGCTAGACACCAAGAAACTTAGTTAAAAATAAAGTAGGGCACAGAATTTGCCTTTCTAGGAGCTTGTTGATGGGTATTGGGTTTTGAGTCCTTCTGAAAGTGTGTCTTGTCTTGGATTTGGGGACTGAAAGAACACTTATTTACTCTTACTCTGTTTAACCTTTTAGAAGCCCAGTTCCTGATGCATGTTAACTTGTCAACTTGGATCCAGTGTGAGGACTGTTGAGCTGTCCTTGGTGATGTTGGTGGGCAGCCACAACTGTCTGTTATGCATGGATGTTTTGAGGGTTGAAGAATCCGAGAGAGAGAGACAGCTGGGCTTGGAGAAAGTACTGGAAAGAACAACTGTCAGATCTTGCTTCTCTCTGTGCTTCATTCTCTGCACTCCTTCGCTAAGTCTATTTTGCTTTACTTCTCAGGCTCACCTGGCCCCAGAAATGAAACAGGGGCCACAGGACTCCTGAGCTTGCTTATGGGGGATCCTGAGAAGGGAAAGCCTCTTTGTCTCTCTGTCCTTATTCTTAGGAAAGAGGGGGACTCTTGGTACAGTCCTGTGTGTTCAGGGGGCAAATCAGATGATCCAAAATGGCTGCAGTCTAGGGAGTCTTGCTTTGTTTGGTAAAAAAGCAGTTTAGGAAAACTGTGAGCTGGCTAAGTCTTCTGCAAAATGTCTGATATACCACATAATTGTAGGACAGTATGATAATTGTGGCAATCTGAGAGTCTAGTGTAGGTCAGAACCACAACAGCCAGGCCAGGGCTAGGCCACACCAAAACCATAAGCCAGAAACTCCATTTGGGTGTCCCCACATACTTGGGAACCCATGTACTTGGGTCAGAATCTACTGTCTTCCAGGTACATTAGCAAGAAGGTGGGTCAGAAGTGCAGAGTAGCTGAAACTAAACCCAGGTACTCAGATATGGGTGTATCCAGTGGTGGTTTAACCTGTAATGTCACAATGCTTGCACCAAGATGCCCCTTCTCATGTGTGCCATCACCCCTTCTTTTGAAAGAGTAGCAAGTTTGGGGCTGGTGCCGTGGCTCACTTGGTTAATCCTCCGCCTGTGGCGCCGGCATCCCATATAGGCGCTGGGTTCTAGTCCCGGCTTACCCCTCTTCCAGTCCAGCTCTCTGCTGTGGCCTGGGAAGGCAGTGGAAGATGACCCAAGTGCTTGGGCGCCTGCACCTGCATGGGGGACCAGGAAGAAGTACCTGACTCCTGGCTTCGTTATCAGTGTAGCTCTGGCCGTGGCGGCCATTTGGGGGGGGTCTCTCTCTCTCTCTCTCACTGTCTCATTCTATCTGTCAAAAAAAAAAGTTTTAAAAATATTTATGTCCTTTTTTTTTAAAGATTTTATTTATTTATTTGAAAAGCAGAGTTAGAGAAAGGGGGAGAGACAGATCTTTCATCCCCTGGCTTACTCCCCAAATGTATACAGTGATCTGGGGTCATCCAGGCTGAAGTCAGTAGCCTGGAACCCCATTCGGGTCTTCCACAGGAGTGGCAGGGGTCCAAGTACTTGATCCATCTTCCACTGCCTTGCCAGGCACATTAACAGGGAGCTGGATCGGAAGTGGAGCAGCAGGGACTCATATGGGATGATGATATGTTGCTGGATCCACTGAGCTACAATGTCAGTCCCCCCACCCCCACCCCCTTTACTTTTATTGATTTGGAGGAGTGATAGAGAAGGAGAAAGAGAAAGCTTCTGTCTACTGGTTCACTCCCTAAATGTCCACAACAGCTGGGGCTGGGTCTCCCATGTGGATGTCAGGGACTCAGCTATGCAAGCCATTATTTGCTGCATCTCAGGGTACCCATTAGCAAGAAGGTGGATCAGAAGTGGAGGCAGGACTTGGACCCAGGCCTGTGATATAGGATGTGAATGTCCCAAGCAGTGGCTTAACCCACTGTAACACGAACCTCCCCACCAAGTAGTGAGTTTTGACAGACCATCAAGTGGGATGTAAAAGTAAACCCAAGTGACAAAAGTCCTGAGGACTGGGATTTAATTACCTTATGCTGTTTAAGCTTTTCATAAATCCTGTTGTGAGCATTGCAGATGCCTCAGGGATCAGTTTGTATAAGTCTTGCCATTTTCCCTTAACTTAGTAGATGGGAAGATATTTAGTGTCATCTTTGCCAGTTTGTTTTTGCTGTTAGAGCATATTTAATAGCTTTTCTTGGCTCTTCCTTCAAAATACATGTAGAATCCGACCACTTCTCCCCAGTAGCGGTACCTCCATTTATTTCTGTCACCAGCATGTCTCATGTGTGTCATCACATTAGCTCCTATTTGGTTGCCAAATGTCTGTCCTTAATGTTGCCTAAAATCCAAACAGCACCGTGTCTATAACAGCCTCTTCATTCAGAAGAGCCAGGTCCTGCGAGGCCTGCCACACGCTGTCTCTGACCTGCGCTTTTACTCTCTCTGCTATCCCCTGAAAACAAGTTTGCTTGCAGCCTCATGGCCTCTTCACTTGCTGGATTCTTTGCCTGGATCACTTATCACCTGGTATGTACATGGTCCATTCCTTTACCAACTTTAAACTCGATGTCCTCCCCCACCCCCCGAGCCTACACTGACTCCTAGTTCACATGTGCTGCGGCACTCCGGCAGCTTCCTGAGCTCAGTTCCATGCCCTCATTTATTTTTCTTGATAGTAGTTATTTCTCCCTTTTATATGTATGTGTATGTGTACACATGTGTATTGTCTTTTTTCTACTGGAATATAACAGCACAATTTCAGGAGCTCTTGACCTTTGATCAAAAGCTATTTCTTAAGTGCCTAGAACAGTAAGTGTCTGGCTTATATGTATTTGCTAAAAATAAATACAATAAATAAACAAATAAAAGGTAGTATTTTTGGCTTTATTTTAGGCCACACACATTTAATACCCTAAGTCCACTTTTAAATAGGACAAACATAGATGCAAAAATCACTCCCAAGCTATTTCTGCAAGATGGTTTTTCAGCTGTTGCTGAAGCTTATAGTGACTGGAACCTAAACCCTTTTACCATATAGGTGATCGTTTGGCAAACTGTATGTGTAAAGGGCCAGATGGTAAGTATTTTAGATTTGTGGGTTGTAGTGCCACAGCTCTTCAGCTCAGTTCTGACTGCTCTGCTCTGCACTGGTAGCATGGGACCAGAGGTGAATGAATGGGCATGGTTGTGTTCCAATAGCTTTATTTATGAATACCAAATTGGAATTCCATGTAATTCTACATGTCATGAAATGTTATTCTGCTTTTGATTTTTTTTAAAGAAATAGTGCTGATTAAATAATCAAGTGGTGTTGTTGATGTTAGTATTATTATATTCATTTTTCTTTTATTCCTTTAAGTTTAAAGAAATTTCCTGGGTACGGATAAATCAGTCTCTAGTTGGGTCATTCCACTAAATCTTTCTGTCACTTTGACTTTATTGTGTCATTATTATTAACCAGGATAAAGGGTGAACATACAGGTGATATGGTTAGAAAAGTGCTGAGTAGGATGGATGAGGAATTATTGGACAATTGCTGAGAAATCATGATCTGTGTTATTTTAGTATCCCAGGCAGTGTTTAAATGTGCTTTACAAGGTAGCCTGTACTAGAGCACAGCAGCTAAGTGTGCTTACAAAGAACACCCCAGCTATCGTACGAGCGTGTTCTGTTCAAACCATGTGACTCTTACTTCCATACAGCCATGAGATGAAATACTTGATGTGTTTGAGAAGGCAGGAAGTTAAGCAAGGTGTGTGGAGGGAGGTTGACATGTACATTTTAAAAGAAATTCATACACATTTTCAAAGGCAATAGAAAAAGTATACGATCTAGAGAATATTCTAGGCCAATTAAAAATAGTTGTAAAATATAACATCTGATATTTGTCTTTACAAAAGGTCTCTCTGCTGTCTGGTTTCCTAGCTTCCTGCTCTTCACTGCAGGTAGCTCAGTGTTGATGAAGGAGCTGTGAAGAGTGAACAGGACATTTGCATCCACATCCCTTCATGCTAAGTGCTATGAAATCTTCATTTATTTTCTTTTGCTTAAACTGTATTATTTTTAACCCAGATCCACAGTTATTGTAAGTTATGTTCTAAAATTTAACTGCAAAAATATTTTGCAACCAAAATGTACCAATTAATATAAATATTTATGTAAGAATAAAGAGATTTGCATCAGGGAGATAAGAAAACAGTTCATATATGATATTCAAATTGTAGGAATCTAAGGTAAAGTCTTTTGTATGAGGTATAAAGAAATAATGACTTCAAAACTGAGTCGTTCCTATGATCAGTTTGCATAAGGAGGACCTTGGCAATACATTCCAACATTGCCTTCTTTCTTCCTCACCCTCTTAAAAGATACATCTGAAAGAAATGCATTAAAACTTGTATCTGTATCTTTAAAGACAATGTTATACTGTAATATAAAGATCCCCCCCCCCCCCCCCGAAAGTGCAAGGTAGCTGAATGAGAATCTTTGATAATTTCTCTTAAGGAAATTTAATTTTACTGAACTGATTATCAGTATTTGTCAATTTGTTTCCTTTAATTTTCTAATATTAATTTCTTTAAAAGAGAGAAGCTAATATTCATTCCAAAGCCTGATGTTTTTGTTAATTCCAATTTTCTCAGTGTTATTGCTAAACAAGGTATTGAATTTTCTCTGGGTATCTTCTCTATTGCTTTTCTTTGATTCTTGCCAGTGCAGCCTGTCTAAGATTTTACATGATAAAGGAGATCTGTGGAACTAATCCTAGAAACCTCTTTCTGTTTTCTCACATAACACCTCCAGGCACAGAGAAGACAAAATACTTCATTTGCATCCTTAAACATTAGGAACTTAGAATGAGTCTTTCAGCTGGAAATGTTATTGCATCTAGGTTTCCCAAAGAGAAAAAAGGTTAACAGCCCACTCAGGTTTATGTTAAGTCATCTCTTTTTAGTGTCCTGATGTGCACAAAGAGTGTAGAATGTTGAAGCTTAACCAAGCCCGGTCTCTTTCTTCTCTGGAAGTAGATAGCAGTGCTGATTACAGGCAAATAAAAAGAAGAAATCAGATACACACAAAAAGAAATGACAAACACAGACTTTAATCTTAGTCAGAATTTGTGGGGAATATACTAATTTGAATTTTTAAAAATAAAATGTTGCCCCCTTCAGTTTGAAAAATATACTCAAAAAAAGGACAAAGATATTCAGATGTTTTGTTTAAATGGCTTTTATTGTGAACACCCAATTTTTCCCCGTTGCTATCTTAGTCAAAAAGCTCAGAACATTAAATAAAAGAAATTTAACAACTTTCTGACAATTTTAGTTGAAAATTAGAAATGGAAATCACTCTACTGCCAAATACTGACAGCAGAGAGTGTTCTGTCACCTAATGCTTGCTTTCTACCTGAATGTGGAGAAGAAGATTTTATATTTAACCGTGTTCTTTAAAATCCACTTCACCAGAAACCTGACCTCTGTAAATAGTTACGGTGGAGAAAGTTACCACTATTCTCTTTCCCTAACCAAATACTGAACATGGCCGTCATCTGGAAGTAATATTAATACTTGAGTGAATTGTGCCAAGTAGACACTTAATACAGAATATACACTAGACTAAATGAAATCCAGATCTCCCTAATATTGAAAGAGAAAGACACAAGTTCCTTTGGATACACAATGTACCATAAATTAAATACAGTCTGTGAGTATGTCATTAGATTTCAGTTGAGCTAGCAATTATCATCCCAAGCAAATTAAAAAACTGTGTTGGTTTGTAAGTTTTTATTTAGAATTTTAAAATAATAGAACCTTTGCCCCCTCTACTACCTATCTCCCATAACAAATTCCTGTATGTTCTCATATAAATCACATAAATTGGAATTTAATTTGCAAATAGCTGACGAGCAGTTAAGGAAAATTACTCATGTCAATGCAGGGCTGGAGGCTGAGGTCCCTCCTCCCTTTATTGATGCCCCACAGTCAGTGTTTGGGAACACTGATTGGGATTCACATTCCCGTTTCCTCTAATCCTGCCTTGTCACCTCACAGGGCCTTGGGACCTCCGAGACAGTACTGGGTAGTAGGATGTGGAGCCTTTCCTTATCCCGGGGACTGGTGTTGACTCACAGCTGCCAACACTGCGCTGGGAATGTTCCTCCCTCCTGTGTGTTCAGATGTTCTCCTTCTCTTTTATTTTCAAGGATTATTTTTAACAGTACACTGAGTTCACAAACACTGGAGTAGATTTCAGCGCATATCTGGCAAGCAGGGAGGAGGAGCCCTCTTTTACACATAACTCTTTAGAGCACAGGTGTTAATGTGCCTAAAATGCCTTTTCGGTATTAAACTGAGTTGTTCGTTTGTTTTTCAATTAAAAAAAAAGTTTGTGTAATATTACATGGAAGTTCTGAAATTGACCTCGTTGGAAATAAAAATTGTTTACTTTCAGTAAAAAAAAATCTGTTTTCAGGTTATATTTGCCGCATTTACAGCGTGGTGACCAGAACCATAAAGAAGTGCAGCTTCTCGCACCCAGTACACAGTGTAGTGCCGGTTGTTACATGAGGATAAAGTACGGGTAGTCAATGGGAGAGGAGAAGGAATTTCTCCTGGTTGATTTGCTTCTAGTCCCGTCACTGGGTGGATGGCCTGGAGCCCATCTCCGTGCTGCTGCACAAGGGTCCTGATGGAGCCGTTTCTGCTGCTCAGAGGATGCAGTCCCAGCTCATGTGCAATTTTGGCAGCACTCATGATTCGGAAGATGTGACCTCTGACCAACCCTTCTGCCGCCATCCTTGGGAAGCCTTCTTGGCTGTGCTGATACAGCCTACAACGTGTGGGGTGTCTTGGTGCTGCAGCAACTGGACTCTCCTCACTGTCCAGTGAGGCTGATGCTGTTTTTGTGCTTCACAGTTTGCACATTTGGCTGGCAGTGGCAATGGTTGTGAATATCGATCATACTTCAGTTTGGAGAGAAATGGTCTTTTTTTTTTTTTTTTTTTAAGATTTACTTCATTTGGGGCTAGCACTGTGGTATAGTGGGTTAAGCCTCTGCCTGCGATGCTGGCATCCCACGTGGGCACCAGTTTGAGACCGGGCTGCTCCACTTCTGATCCAGCTCCCTGCTAATGTACCTGGGAAAGCAGCGGAGAATGGCCCAAATCCCTGGGCCCCTGCACTCATGTGGGAGACCCAGATGAAGC
Source organism: Oryctolagus cuniculus (assembly GCF_051225735.1). Taxonomy (NCBI): domain Eukaryota; kingdom Metazoa; phylum Chordata; class Mammalia; order Lagomorpha; family Leporidae; genus Oryctolagus; species Oryctolagus cuniculus. The sequence continues at coordinate 12,502,567 of NC_142875.1, read as the reverse complement.
TCCTGGCTTTGGGCTTAGCTCCAGATGTTGTGGCAATTTGGGGAGTGAACCAGCAGATGAAAGATTTCTCTGTCTCTGTCTCTCCCTCTCTTTAAAAATCTTTTTAAAAAAAGATTTATTCTGTTTATTTGAAAGGCAGAGTTAGAGAGGGAGAGACAGAGAGGGGTCTTCCATCTGTTGGTTCACTCCGCAGATGACTGCAACTGGCGCTGCAGGTGGCAGCTTATTCTGCTGTGCCACAAAGCTGGCCCCAGAGTGCTGGTCTTTCTCGCCAAACATGAGAATGTGTTAAATATTTTTTTGCTTTTATTTTTTATTATCTTGAGCATAATAAAATCTTTTATTTTAAACATTTCAGTTTTTATTTCTTTTTGAATACATTTTATGTGCCAGCCTCATTATTTCAGAGATACTATGCACCATGCTTATGTGAAATAAACTTAGAGAAAAAGTAAATACACAACTGAGAAATATTTTAAAGATAATGGAAACACTTAATAGAAATATATTAAAATTACATTGAAAAGGGTATTTGGATGCTTATAATATTTTAGTCAATATATACATGAAAGTTAAAATGTGAAGATAAAATTATATTTTTTTAAACATTTATTTATTTATTTGAGAGGCAGAGTTAAAGAATGGGAGAGACAGATAAAGAGATCCATTTTCTATTGCTAGTTCACTCCCCAGATGGCTCTAACAGCTAGTGCTGGGCAAGGTGGAAGCTAGGAGCCAGGAGCTTCCTCTGGGTCTCTCACATGGGTAACAGGGGCCCAAGCACCTGAGCCATCCTCCACTCTCTCCCCAGGTCATTCACAGGTGGCTGGATCAGAAGTTGAGCAGCCAGGACACAAACCGGTACCCATATGGGATGCTGGCATTGCAGGCTACTATACCACAGTGCTGGCCCTGATGAAATTATTTTATTTGTCCAATCATAATACAAGTATTGTTTTAGATTGGTTTACTACATCAGTGTCATCTACTGTGACTTGGTTTCATAGGCTTATAGTGTGAACTTTTAAAAATTTCTAAGAAGAACTCTTAAATCTGTTTGTGAGATTATTTCTAACAGAACCAACTCTCAGCACATTATAAACCTAATCAGAAAAGGAGCTCTTATGGTTCTGTAAGCTGTATTGAAACACTCTGGCTCTCTGCTTGGCTATATAATTCTCTTTTTTATTTAAATTTTTATATAATGGGAACAAATTCCACGAGTTTCATATATACAGTTTTAAGAACATAATGATACTTCCCACCCTAACCTCCTTCGCTCCCACCCCCCTCCTCCTTCCTTTCTTACTTTTCTTTTAATTTTGCAATAATATGCTTTCAATTTACTTTATAATCACAAGCTTAACCCTCCATTAAATAAAGAATTTGACAAGTGGCAAGTAGAAAGTACACTGTTCCTCAGGAGGATAGACAAGGGCTGTGCTGTTTTTAAAGCCATAGGTCCCTTGCAGAGGATGGTATGCTGGCCTCAGAAACACCTCTCTGGCTGTGGGTGCTGCTGCACTTGTTCCTAGTCCAGGTGTTGCTTTCACTCCTGTAAGTTCATGGCTACTCTGAAACTGTTTAGACAACTGTTATTGTAAAAAGATAGCTATAGGGTCTGCCTGCAGTGGCAACATGCTTTATAGGCAAGGCTTCAAATCCCAGCTGCTCCACTTTGCAGTTCCCTGCTAATGCACCTGGGAAAGCAGCAGAGAATAGCCCAAGCACTTGGGCCCCTGCCCCAGTGTGGAAGACTCAGATGTAGCTCTGGTCCCTGCTTCAGCCTGGCCCAGACCTGGCCAACTGTTGTGGCCATTTGGGGGAGTGAACCAGTGGATAGAAGATCTCTCTGTCTCTCTCTCTCTATATATATATATAAAACTCTGCCTTAAACAAAATCTTTAAAAAAATAGTTATAGAAAACTGCAGCAAATAAATGTGCAATTAATGAAGTAGTGTAGAGGAAAGGATCTTATAATTGTTATGGAGGTCCAGACATTGGCATGAATGGTTGCTATCAAAGTCTGATGATAATTTAAATTTCTTTTCTGAATAAGTCACATCTTGTTTTGTCCCTTTTCTTTTTATTAAATAATAGTGATAAAATGTTTCTTGGTGATGGTCATTCTGAATTGAATTCTACAGGTATACTTTAGTGTACTTTTTTAGTGTTTATTTTTTGTTTTAAGAAAGTTTTTTCCCTTTTTTTAATTTAAAAAGATTTATTTTGAAAGGCAGAGTTAGAGAACAGAGAGAAAGAGAAGGGGAGAGACGGAGAGAGCAGTCTTCTGTCCACTGATTCACTCCCTAAATGGCTGCAATGGCCAGAGCTGGGCCAGGGCGAAGCCAAGAGCCAGGAGCTTTCTCCGGCTCTCCCATATGATTGCAGTCTGGGCCATTGCTACTTTCCCAGGTGCATTAGTAGGGAGCTGGATCAGAAGTGGAGCATCTGGGTCTCTAACCGTTACCCACATGGGATGCTGGCATTGCAGGCTTAACCCACTATGCCACAATGCCAGCCCCTCAAGAAACTTTTCTTAAGTAACAGCTTTTGGCTTTCCTTTTCTTCTCTTTGCTTTTCTTTAAGGACTCCTATTATCCATATGCTGGATGGTTTTTATGTATCTTCAGTGTTTGTCATTTTCTTTTTTAAAATAAACATTTGTTTACTTCTTTTTCTTAAAGATTTAATTATTTGAAAGGCAAAGTTACAGACAGGGAGGGACACACACACACACACACACACACACAGATTGATTGAGATCTTCTATTTACTGGTTCACTTCTCAAATGGTCACAACAGTTGCAGGCAGCGGCTTACCTCTACACCACAATGCTGGACCCTTGTCATTTTCTTTTGCATCTTAGAAAATTCATTTCTTGACATTTAAAAAATATTTTCCTTTTCACTTTCTCTTTAAGGCATTACCTGTCTGAAAATTCACTTTTGTTACTTGTAGTTTAGTCTTCGTTTCTGAACTGACTTTCTTTTTCACTTCTAATCGTATTCTGAGTTCTGGCACTCATTTCTGAGCTTTTCTAGTTGTGGTTTATTTGACTTTGTTTTTGTATAATTAGAAAATGTCTTAGCTTCCTTTTAAATAATAGAAAGTAGTTTTGATCTATTATGTTGGCATGTCTTTCTCTTGCGTTTTTTTCCTGCATGGATTTTGTTGTGGTCCTTTTGTGTTTTTTTATTTTGTTTTGTTTTGTTTTGTTTTGTTTTTTGAGAGTGGATAGTGAGAGAGAGAGACAGAAAGGTCTTCCTTTTTGCCGTTGGTTCACCCTCCAATGGCCGCTGCGGCTGTCGCGCTGTGGCCGGCACACCGCGCTGATCCGAAGGCAGGAGCCAGGTGCTTCTCCTGATCTCCCATGGGGTGCAGGGCCCAAGCACTTGGGCCATCCTCCACTGCACTCCCTGGCCACAGCAGAGAGCTGGCCTGGAAGAGGGGCAACCGGGACAGAATCCGGCGCCCTGACCGGGACTGTGCCGGTGCCGCTAGGTGGAGGATTAGCCTATTGAGCTGCGGCGCCGGCCCCTTTTGTTTCTTATAAAAATATTATGTTGTATTTTACCTTGATAATTCTGTTTTAAATAGTTTTTGTGTGAAATTAGTTTTCCTCTAGATTGCTTTGTAAGAAGCTGTGTATTTAGAAGCCCGTGACACGTAGCCAAGAAGTCCAGTACCTGAACAGACGGCAGGAAAAGGTGTGTTCTGACGCCTTCACAACACGAGTCAGTGTACTCACCGCATTGTTCTTCACGTTGCAACAATTACTGAGTATCCCTTCCCATCCGCACTGAGTTTTGATAAAGCTATATTAATTTTCAGAAACTTTCTTGCTGACTGTTTATATCATGTGCAAACTTGAACTTCCCTGTACCAGTCCCGAAGTGACTAGCCCTTTCTGTCTGTTTTTGTTTTTTTCTTATTAGCAGAGGGTAGCAGTATAAATCAGAACCTGAATCCTTTGGTCCCAGATCAGCAGTTTTTCAATGCCCATCTTTATTTTATGACCTTGATTTTATAATTATACAGATAGCAATTCTTGGTGAGCTTAATGTGTATTCACTGAAAAATCTAAATTCAGGATTGAGCACTTGGCACAGCATCCAAGTCTCCACTTGGGATTCCTGCATCCCATGCCAGAGTGCCTGGCTCAAGTACCAGCTACTCTGCTTCCTGAAAGGGCACCCTGGGAGGCAGATGATGGCTCAAGGACTTGGGTCCCTGCTTCCCATTTTGGAGACCTAGATTGAATTCTGGACTCCTGGCTTTGGTGGGCATTTGGGAAGTGAATCAGTGAGAATATCTTTTTTTTTTTTTTTTTTTTTTGACAGGCAGAGTTAAACAGTGAGAGAGAGAGAGAGGCAGAGAGAAAGGTCTTCTGTTGGTCCACCCACCAAATGGCTGCTATGGCTGGCACGCTGCGCCGATCCGAAGCCAGGCGCCTTCCCCCAGTCTCCCATGCGGGTGCAGGGCCCAAGCACTTGGGCCATCCTCCACTGCCCTCCCAGGCCACAGCAGAGAGCTGGACTGGAAGAGGAGCTACCGGGACAGAATCCGGTGCTCCAACCGGGACTAGAACCCGGGGTACCAGCGCCGCAGGCGGAAGACTAGCCCAGTGAGTCGCGGCACTGGCCTCTTTTTTTTTTTTTTTTTTTTTTTAAGATTTATTTATTTATTTGAAAGTCAGAGTTATACAGAGAAAAGGAGAGACGGAGTCGGGGGGGCGGGGGTCTTCCATTTGCTGGTTCGCTCCCCAATTGGCCACAACAGTGAGAGCTGTGCCAATCTGAAGCCAGGAGCCAGGAGCTTCTTCTGGGTTTCCCACGTGGGTGCAGGGGCCCAAGGACTTGGGCCATTTTCTATTACTTTCCCAGGCCACAGCAGAGAGCTGGATCGTAAGTGGAATAGCCGAAACTTGAACTGGCACCCATATGGGATGCTGGCACTGTAGACAGTGGCTTTCCCTGCTATGCCACAGCGCCAGCCCCAAGAATATCTTTATCATTCTCTCTCTGCCTCTTTCACTTTCTTTCAAATAAAATGAAAAATTAAAAGTTTAAAAACATCTGTTATCACACTAGAGCAGTTTTCTAACTTGTGATATTTCTAAGAATGAAATATAATTTTTACAGATCATGATTATTTCTGTCTTTCATGCCCAGCATAAAGCCTGTTAGAAGTTAAATTTTATTATTACCCTAACATACTACTCAGCCTCACGCCCAGTCTTAGGTCAAAATTTGACCATAACTGTAAAAATCACAGAATTTAGGAAGTGAATGTATTCTTAGAGCTGTGATTTCAGCTTTTCTTAGTTTTTCCTGTGAATCACTGTTATTTTCTAATAATGTTAAAATTGCCTGTTTTATTTTATGACTATATTGTATTTGGCATAACAGTGATCATTCATGGTAAATTTAAAAGGAGCTTAAAAACTATCTCTTTTGAATTAACCTTTATTGCTGTGGTTGATAACAAAAGGTACAGGGCTAACAGAAGAGTATCAAAAGGCAGATAAAATGTGTCCTAATTTCTAGATCATCCAGCTGACTGTGGTCCAGATCTCAGGAATTTTGGAACATGCTCCATCACTTTGACGTTACTATACTCTCCAAGCCTGACCTCACAGAACTGTGGGAGTTAGGAGTCCAGGGTCCTGCTTTCTGACTTGACTTTGATTACGTTTAAAGGCCAACCTAGAGAATACACGCAGAACGTGTTGAAAAGGCAGAAGTTAGTGCATGGGAATAGCTGTAACATGTTATCAGCAATCCGCTGGTTATTTTTCTTCTGTTGGATGGGACAAAGAATAGTCACTAAATACCTAACATGAACTGTTTTTCTTGACAATTTTTGCATTTCGAGGTTATTTCCCTCAAATTAGAATGCATGAGGAAAATCTGGTTAATCAGTGGTTCAGATTGGTGGGCTTTTGTTAATGAGAAGTTTTACTGTATAATGATAATGTATTTTGGATGTTCTTAATTACGTTATCTCTTTTGTGTGGGCATTCCGATTAGTTGATTACAACTGCCTACCATAATGGTTTTAAAACAGTATTTATTATGAAATTCTTCCATCTTAGCAGTGAAATTAGAATATGGAAAGACACGTGATAGCTGAGGCATGATTGTTTCCTTTGCCTTTACTTTGTGTTTAGGGGCTTCCATGTTTGGGATAAAGAGAAATGAATGTGACTGTCGCTCTGGTTCAAGTTCAAGATGATTAGTGTGGAGACCAAGTGCTGAGGTCGTATAAAAATTTGTGGAAAATGAAGTTAAAAGGGAGCTTTTTTTTATGAGGGAGGTCTTCAGAAAGTTCATGAAAAACGTGTATTACGGAAGAACTGTGTATTCATTTCAATTTCTTTGGGTACCAAAATGAAGTCATCTTCTAATTCCATTTTTCTGTTACCTTTTTGAAGTACTCTGAAATGTGAAGTTGTGGAACACTTCCACTTTTCATGGGTTTTACACAGCTAGAGTTTTGCATAAGGTTTTTTTCTTCATGAAAATAAGGTCCTTTTAAAACTAGGCACAAACATTGGATGAAATACACCTTCGGAGTACCTCTATGGCTGAAGAAGTTTCTTATCGAGCATCCTGCCATTTGTAGCGCTTACAGTTACAGGCGTTTGGGTTTCTCTGCTACTCTTTGGAGTATTGTGGACCTGGGTGTCGTCTTATTCTAGTCTCCTCTTTTTCTCAGGACTTATGGCCAGCGGAGAAAAACTTAGAATCGTGGCTCTCAGTTCAGTCTTTACACAGTTCTCGATGGCATTCAGGACCTGCTGCCCCGCAATATGCCAGCTTGGTATATTGAGTATTTCAAGCTGAAGGAATTTGGGAAATCAGCTGAGGCAGGAAGGTCTCTTAGCTTCTCCTGCCCTTCTCCCTTAGCGTAGGTCATCACACCTAGCAAGGATTTTGTGACTTTCCCCTGAAACTGGTTAAAAGACCATTTTGTTAGAGGGTTACCCCTGTACCTGGAGGAAAGGAGCGTTCTTGTCTCTAAAGATAAAGGGACACAGACATCCAAACAAATAGGCTTGCTTGAGTTTCCTCCTATTTCCTGCACTCAGTTACTCTTAACCTTTGTCTTGTCATTTCCATATGACTGACCACTCTTCATCAAATCTGTATTAAAAAATGCTCAAGTTTACTTGTTTCTTTGGGTCTTCATTTTTTTTTTAATGAAGGTTTGCGTGATACAAAAAAAGCAAACATCGGAAGTTACATGCTTTCCTTTTATTGTGATAGGTATCCCAGCCATAGACATAGAAGGATGGATGGAAAGTATTTTTCGTTCCCTACGTTGTTTTATTTAATCCTTCTAGCAAACTGGTAAAACAGCTGTCATCCCCATTCTTACCCAAAGAAATGGAGACTTCAGACTTAGCAACTAAAAAAATTCCCTTTTCTTCTGACTTGCTTTTGGGCAGTAGGGCAAGTAATTGTGAGTTTAAAGGTATTGGCTTTTGTATATATTTTCTCTGAATATTTTTGTCTACCACTTTTCATTCCTTCCCATGTCTGCTGTCTTTAAAAATGCATATCTCAGGCTGTTGTTGTCGTACTGCCTCTATATTTGTCTTTTGGACCTGGGTACTAACTGCGGCACAGGCATCTCAGCTGAGCGTGTTACCTCTTCATGTGTTACATTGTCTTGTGTTGGTTCCTTGTTCTACTTGTTTCCTGCTCTGGGTAGGTTTAATCTTCTTGGACCATAGGGCTGGGAGAATGATCAAAACTACATGCTGCTCAGGTCTTCAAGAAAATGAGGCTCCTTTCCCAAGTTGTGATTTGTTGCAGGCAGCAATGCCAAGAGGTATATTAGGTGATATAAAAATGATACACAGATCACACAGTTTATCATTTATACTGACACTGACTGAAGGTCCTAGGAGGATCAACCTTTAGGCACCTTTCTCTGATGATGCCCAGTATACAGGGACATTTTTCCTTTTTTATATTTAACTTAAGTTCTTCTAGAAGTATTTATTTAAAATAATTTTTATGTATTTGAGAAGCAGAGAGAAAAAGAAAGCTCTCATCTGCTATTTCACTCCCCAAATATCTCTGAGTGTCAGAGCACCATGCTTTGTAATCTCTCCTTCACTTTTCTAGACCATGCCCTGCATCATATTTTACATCGTATTTTGTTCTGTCTTCTGTACTTACTGTGTACCTGTTAGCATTGTGTTTATTATGACAATATATACGCAGACAGGTAGACCCATTGTCAGTGAACTAAAGCTGTTTAGTTGAGAGCATTTTTTTTTAATTGAAAATATACCTCTAATTGATTAGGTTCCCACTGATCTTTTGCCATCACAAGGTTGTAAACATTCTGTACTTTGTCTCTTTCTCTGAGGTATCTGTGACCTGTTCATGTTTCCTTGAATTTGTTGATATCCTGTGATTTGTCCACGTTATCCTCTGTGTTTTGCTGAAAGCCTGGCATTGAGTTGGAATTCAACAAATCTGGATATCTGGGTTGTATTAGGCAACAACCCGCAGGGTGTTGCCGATATAGAGACTTAGGAGGTGTTTTAAAGGTGAACTTCCTGTTTTGGTTGGGTGGCAGGAGATGATGTGTATCAGTGTAACATCACAGAAATTACTTTTCCAGAGAATACTGTTAATACCAAGCAGTCATGCGTTATTACTCTCAGATATATATGTATGTGTGTATGTGCTATGTACAATACAGTATTACCTACTTGCATTTTAACGTGTTGACTCAAATGTTTTTAAGTTATGTTGCTATAAAATTAACAAATCTGTGGGGTTTTGTTTTTATGAAATTGTTACTCCCTATTATTCTCTGTAATGTTTTTGTTAGAAATTTCAACTTGTTTTTCTCCACAGGCAGCAGAAGATGTCATTTTCATTGGGCCTGACACGCATGCTATTCAAGCTATGGGTGACAAGATTGAAAGCAAATTGTTAGCTAAGAAGGCAAACGTCAACACCATCCCTGGCTTCGATGGGGTAGTTAAGGTGAGAAACTATTTAACTCTCATCTTTGTAATACATATTTTAAAGTCAAACATTTTATTTGGAAACATGAGATTTAATTTATTGCCTTTTTTTTTTTTTTGGGTGAAATGTAGATTTGAAAAAACCAGTGCTGTCTGAACTCAGATAATTTTAAATGGTGTATGGCAATCTTGAATTACATGTTCAAAGGAAAAAAACTTGGTGATTTAAAGATATTTTGTCAGGGGCTGGCGCTGTGGTGCAGCAGGTTAAAGCCCTGGCCTGAAGTGCCAGCATCCCATATGGGCACCGGTTCCAGTCCCAGCTGCTCTTCTTCTGATACAGCTCTCTGCTGTGGCCTGGGGAAGCAGTAGAGGATGGCTCGGATCGCTGGGCTCCTGCACCCATGTGGGAGACCTGGAGGAAGCTCCTGGCTTCGGAACGGCGCAGCTCCGGCTGTTGTGGCCGTCTGGGGAATGAACCAGCAGATGGAAGACCTCTCTCTCGCTCTCTGTCTGTCTCTCTCTCTGTAACTCTTTCAAATAAATAAAATCTTTAAAAAAAAAGTGTTTTGTCAGATCTCTGAATTTCATTTAATGCTGGTTTATGTTTAGAGTAGTGTTTGAACTGTGATGTTTTCTGTGTATCTTTTCCATGGTCCCCTCTCCATATGCGTAAAATGTACATTGCAGTTGTGTTTCTGTTGAGAGTGGTGTAGCTAGCAACAAGTCGTGATCGCAGACATTCACAAGTAGCTTGTTTAGCTGAAGGCATCTGAGGAATAAATGTAGAAATTGGAGTGTATCACTTTTTAATCCCTAGGGAAAATGACTTACTTTTTACTGTTAGAGTACCTGTGTAGAATTTCTGTCTTGTGATTTAAGTTGTTCTCAAGAACTCTTCATCTCAGTGCTTGAGGACTTTTGGCATTTCGTGCTGGACAGTTTTTCATTATGTGGGGTTGTTTCATGCACTGCAAGATGGCCAGAAGGCGTGGGCTTGCTCGGTAAATGTTGTCAGCTTCTGGCCCCAGCTTACCTACACAGTTTGCCCTCCACATCCTGGGGTTCCACAGGTGCCAGCTGAACCAACTGTGGATTGAAAATATTCAGGAAAAAATTCCATCTGTTCTGAACATGTACGTGTTGTTTTCCTTGTCATGATCCCCTAAACAGTATTGTGCAATGGCTGTTTTTGAGTGTTTACATTTATGAGGTATTGTAAGCTGGAGATGGTGTCAGGTGTCTGGAGGATGTGTATGGGTTATATGCAAACACCTGATTTGAACGAGGGACAGGGTCATCCTCGGGTTTTATTTCTGTTGGGGATTCCGGGACCAGTCCCCAGTGCGCACTGAGAGTGAGCTGAATTCGCCGTTGTCTGTTGATAGTTCCTGTTTCTTTTCCTTTGTCACAAGGAGAGGTGTTGTAGGTAGAGCCACTGCCCCTCATTTACTCTAGAGGTATCCTTTTAAACCTCAGGGGCTATGGGTTTTGCTCATTATCTTTTCTCTTCTTGTGTAGCTTAAAATTCTTCTCTTCCTTTAGTGCTGTTAAAAATGCTCAATCAATAAACATATTCATTATGTGGTTGAGAGGGAGCAATGTGATGGTAAACAAGATAGACACACTCTCTCACATTCTGGATTTCACAGTTTAGTATTCCTCCATTTGTAATAACCTCTCTCTCTTTTTTAAATTTGTTTGAGTTACATATACACACATAGACGGAGAAAGGGAGAGGGAGAGAGAGAGGAAGAGAAAAAGGGAGAGGGAGAAAGAGAGAGAGAGAGAGGTCTTCCATCTGCTGGTTCACTCCCCAGTTGGCCAGAGCTGAGCAGATCCAAATCCAGGAGCTTCTTCCAGGTCTCCTGTGTGGTCTCAGGGGCCCAAGGAGTCGGGCCATCCCCTGCTGCTTTCCCAGGAGCATTAGCAGGGAGCTGGATTGGAAGTGGAGCAGCTGGGACTCTAAATGGAATCCATATGGGATGCTGGCACTGTAGGCCAGGGCTTTAACCTGCTGTACCACAGTGCTGGCCCTATTTACCTCTCTTCACTTCATAGCTATCACCTTCTTTCTCTTGCCTTTCATAGTCAAGCGTTGGAAGAATTGTCCTTACTTATTTTTGTGTCCACACCTTTCACTTAATCTTTAAGGCTAAATTCTTTGCTCTTTTCTGCTGAACTTCTCTTGTAAAGGCAGCCAACAACCTCTCCCTTTTACTAAATCCAAGATATCATTTTTATTCCTGTCTTGCCTCAGTCTTTTAGAAGCAGTTGAGTTTCTTAGCCACTGTTTCCTTCTTGAAATGTTCATTTCTGCACATCACAAGTTTTTGTGTTTTTTTTTTTTGCTTGTTTGTTCCTTAGGTTTTTTTTTTTTTTTAATTTATTTATTTACTTGAAAGACAGAGAGAGGAGAGGTGGAGAGAGAGAGAGAGAGAGAAAGAGAGAGAGAGATTGATTGATTGATTCACTCCCCAATTGGCTGCAACGGCTGGAGCTGCGCCGATCCGAGGCCAGGAGCTTCTTCCTGGTCTCGCACGTGGGTTCAGGGGCCCAAGGACTTGGGCCATCCTCTACTGCTTTCCCAGGCCATAGCAGAGAGCTGGATAGGAAGTGGAGCAGCTGGAATTGGAACTAGAACCCATATGGGATGCTGGTGCTTCAGGCCAGGGTGTTAACCTGCTGTGCCACAGCGTCGGCCCCATTTTAAAATTTTTTTAAAATTTTTAAAGTGTATTGAACCCCTGCAGCTGTGTGGGAGACCCGGAAGAAGCTCCTGGCTTCGGATTGGTGCATCTCTGGGCGTTGCTGCCATCTTCTACTGCTATCCCAGGCCATATCAGAGAGCTGGATGGGAAGAGGAGCAGCCAGGACTAGAACCGGCGCCCATATGGGATGCTGGTGCTTCAGGCCAGGGCGTTAACCTGCTGTGCCACAGCTCCAGCCCCGAATTTTTTTTTTTTTTTTTTTTTTTTTAAACCTGAGGGTCTTAGTCCTAGCCACAAGGAAATAAAATCTCCTTCACCCAAATGAACTTGACAGATTTTCTTCTAGTTTGAGCCTTTGATGAAAATACAACCTGACTCACTCCCAGCTACAGCCGTGCAAGGCTCTGAGCAGAGTATGACGACTTTTCCCTTTATCATGACTTTTGTCAGTTGTTGAGCTAAAGCCTTTCTTTACCTTCTTGTTTCAGAGGTTTGTGTGGGTTTAGGTAGGGATTTGTGAACCTTGATCTGCTCAGCCCAAACACTTTGGTCAGTATAATTATTTTTCTCTAACAGGGAATCTGGTCTTTCTGAGAGCTCCTGTTTGGGCTGAAGTTAGTCGCAGGTCCTGATGAGTGACAGTCTAAATGGATTCTATCTTGATGATGAATAGTGGAGTCCTTGGTTTCCACAGAAAGGCCAGTAGGAGAACACTTGATCTGGCAATGATTTTTGCAGAGTAAAACTTCCCTTTTGAAGTTAATGGGTACAGTGGAGAGACTGCTCCTTGGTTAAAGGCCCTTGAGTGACAGCTGTGGCCTGGGACATGGGAAACGTGAGGGGTCTTATTGACACCTCTCAGTTGAGTTGTTTGTTGACGCTGAGGGAGTGCTTGTGTAACAACAGCAGGACTTCAGGTTAATACTGCATCACTGCATCAGTAAACATTCACACGTTTCTCTACTAATAATTAGTGAGAATTCTTTGGAGTTAGAGGTAAAAGGGGAAATTGGTCCTGTCACTGTTAGAGCTTTGCCTACTCTGGTTTATTTTCCTGAATTCTCTTGATAATACAGAACAGTTTCTCCATTGCCATTTCTGTTTATAATATCTGCAGATGTCTTTATTAAAAGATGGATGTTTAATTTCTGGACTGGGACATCTAGATTTTCTGTAGATCCTTCAGCTTATACTGGATCTTATTGTGCTTTTGTTTTCAAACTCTTTCAGAAAGTATAATAGAGAGTTGAAAAATCTGATAATCTGGACTTTTCCTAACAGGGAGTTGATAAAATTTCCTGTTCCTGCCTTAACAGAGTCGGTTAGTGTGCGGAGGGAGCCGAGTTCCGCTCTGTTTCAAGGCCGACTCCGCAGCGCTGCCTGGGGTGGTGACGAGCCAGCCGGGATGTCTCCAGGGGGCGTCTCCTGTCTGTCAGCAGCACGGATGGCCATTGCTTCTTTTCACAGGAATGATTTTGCTGGTAGCCTTCAGAAGACATTGTGGAGATTTATATTTTTTCTAAACTTAGGTGATTTGCTGTGTGAACTGAGGTCGTTTTCAGAGTATTCCTGTTCTCCCCTTCCACTCAGGATTCTCTCTGAGGTGCTTTGTAGCCATCTGGACAAATAGACACAAATCTGGGGAGCGTAGATCCTATATTCCTAGAGGATTCTCAGCTTCTTGTATAGGCTTGGCAAAGTCTTTGACAGCGCCCCTTAGTGCAGAATGCGTTTCCCCATTCTCCCAGGGTTTCGTTTTCAGAGGTAATGTGTCTTTTAGGGTGTCTGGCCAGCCAGAAGGTGAGGGCACAGGTTGGAGGAAGAAAGCAGGGCAGAAACAATGGAGGGCATGGGATGGAGGGTCAACACTACTGGGTTCAAAAGGAGTTACATTTCCCCACGTTTCATTTTGTTCTTCTTATACCTTTCTTCTTCCTGTGAATCTTACCTTCTTCATGAGGCTTGTGGTATGAGGAAAATATTTTTTAAAAAGCCAAAAAATCTGGAAATAAGCTGTGTCCTAGCAATTAGGAAGTACAATATTAAGCATGAGTGTATTTTTTCCTGCTAAGCCAAGAATAATTGATTTTCCTGATGATGCCTAAAGGCTCTTTTTTTTAAGGCTCTATTATGTTTACTATGCTATTCTTACAATTAGAGAAAAGTGTACTACACTTTTGAAAGGTTTCAAGTATATTAAAACAGTCTTGTGCTTGACTTTTCATTAAATGGAAAACCTAGTCAGCTGGGAGCCATTCTTGAGCCCAGGGTGGTTGAAACTTTGGTTTTACTTGGTATGTGAGTAGGGAATGGTTTGGGAGTAAATTTTGGTACACTGATACAGGCTTTACCCACAGTGTCTTGAAGCAATGATTGTTTTTTGCAGAAACAGTCGATAATTCTGCTCTAAAACCAGCTGAGGAAAATAAACTCTTAAGTAGCTTCCAGTAGAGTGAGGCGCAGGATCGTTAACCCAGAGAGTCTACACCCCTGAGAGCTGGAGGTAGGCGGTAGTGGGTGAGGGAGAAGTGTAATCTGGATCATGGGCCGGGGAGTCGGTGCTGGTAGTAACATCACTGTGGAGAGTCAGCACCTGGGGAGACCGATTTGAGCTTGCCTCTTTCTTGTAGATACTCCTGTCCATCCTCTCACCAGCAGGGAATTGATGGATCATCTGATCAACACGTTATAAAAGATGAAGTGTACCTTTTTAAAATAAGATTTTAGTGCCAGCATTAGTCATCTGTTATAGAGGTTCAGAGGACAAGTAATGACCTAGGATGTAGCAACTAAGACCAAGCAAGGAAGGAACTAACTCAGTGGTTTAGCTTGGTGGGCTGCCTGGTTTATCACAGGTTGCCAGCCTTAATCAGGTTCCTGCTGTGGGCCAGGTACTGCTTCACATTTACTAATTTCATTTTCTTGTTAGCTTTATGAGAGAGGTAACTTATTATGTCTTTTATAGAGAAGAAAACCAAGTTCCAGAGAGGTACGTAGTAACTTGCTTACAGTCACAAAGACAGTACTGGGGCCCAAGGCTTCTGACTGTAGCACCTTGGCTCTTCTCATGGCTGAGCTTGGCTGCCTTGCTCTCCAGGGCTTTAGCAAATAAATTAGGTTGGCTGAAAAGGCATTTGGTTTTTGTTAACTTTTTGGGGTGTGTGTGTGATCTGCTTAGTTGGTTTTTGCCGCAGCATCCACCCCTCCAATTTACAGTAAAACAGCATTAAAAAAATTTATTTCTTTATTTGAAAGGCAGAGCATCAGAAGGAGAGAAAGATACACACAGAGAGAGAGAGAGAGAGAGAGAGAGAGAGAGATCGAGAGAGAGAGATCTTTCCTCTGTGGTTTCACCCAACTGACTGCAATGGCCAGGGCTTGGACAGGCCAAAGACAGGAACCCAACCAATTCAGTTCTCACATATAGGTGGTGGTGGTAGGGATCTAAATACTTGAGCCATCACCAATTTCCTCCCAAGGTGCGCATTAGTAGGAAGCTGAAACCTGAGTGGAGCTGGGACTCGAACCCAAGGCATTTCAACACTGTTCACAGGGTTCTCAGTTTGTCCTAACCACTATGCCAATGGCCTGCCCTGAGAACTATCATAAGAATGTTCCAAAGCTGAGAGTGTTAGCACAATCAATGATTTTTTTCTTCAAATATTGCCAAGTTGGATTTGTGAACAAAAAATGATGCTTTGCTTCAAAGACATTTAAAAAAAAGTATTTATTTTATTTGAAAGAGTGACAGACTGGGGAAGACACAGAGATCTTGCATTTAGTGGTTCACTCCTCAAGTGCCTACAAAGCAGGTGTGAGGCCAGGCTGAAGCCACGAGCCAGGAGTTCCATCTGGGTCTCCCAAGTACTTGAGCCCTCAGCAGTAGGTACATTAGCAGGAGGATGGATCAGAAGTGGGGAGGAGCCAGGACTCGGACTGCCTGCCACTGTGATACAGGATGAGGGCATCCCAAGTAGCATTTTTAACTGCTTCGCTGCCATGCCTCCTCTAATTTAAGAGGTTGGTTTTATATAAAAAGCAAAATTTAGTTGGTACATGAAGAGCTTAATATTTATTGTATTTTTTGTTAAAGCTTAATATCTATAAGTCATAATCTCTTTTCTGTTGCTGTTTTATATAACAAATATGTGGTCATTCAATTTGAAAACTTACTGCCATGTAAAGTTTGATTTTTTTACCTAATGAAATAGTTTGCTTGAGAATTACAAATAAGGTAGTACTCTCTATATTTCTTACAAGAACATGTTTTCTGAAACCTAAGTTTCAAATGAAGGCACATGATGTGGTGAAAGCTTGAAGAATTCAGAGATGGGTGAATTTTTGGGCTTGCTTTTTACCCAACATCAACAGTCCCTTATTTAGTGTACCTTAACTGAAACAGAGCCGAAGCCTGTCTGGTTCTCAAGTCCCTGACATGATCTTTTGTTATTGATCTTTCCTGTGACCACGGTGTGATGTTTCCTTGCTGTCTGTCACCTCGGAGAATGCTGGCAGGCCACCTCATCTCTTTGGATTTAGTTTACTTGTAAAACTGCCACTCTGGAGATGAGTTCTGTTGGCATTCCTGAGATTGTGTCTTACTTTAACAGACTGGTTTTTACAGAAACTGATGGATAGTTATTTATTTGTTGAACAAGTAACAGGTTGATCACGCCAGTTTGCTAAGCTCTGGGGATCCAGCGGTTAGCAGGGGCTGTCCCCTGGAAGGATAGGATGTAGTGTGAGCACACAGCAAAGGCACCAACCTGCGCAGGAAGGACTGGGAGGCTGCATAAGGAAGGTGCCTTTATGTGCAAACGGAAGCACAACTGTAACAGAAAGGGGTAGCTCAGGGCTGGAGCTTGGCATAGCAGGCAAAGCAGCCGCCTGCAGTGCTGGCATCCCATGTGGGCGCTGGTTTGTGTCCCGGCTGTTCTGCTTCTGATCCAGCTCTCTGCTTATGGCCTGGGAAAGTGGTGGAAGATGGCCTGAGTCCTTGGCCCCTGCACCCACATGGGAGACTGGGAAGAAGCTCCTGGCGCCTGGCTTTGGATCAGCACAGCTCTGGCCATTACAGCCGTTTGGAGAGTAGACCAGTGGATGGAAGACTTTCTCTCTCTCTCTCTCTGCCCCTACCTCTCTGTAACTCTGCCTTTCAAAATAAATAAATAAGTAAATATTAAAAAAAAAAAAAAAAAAGAAAGTGGTAGCTCTTCTCTTACCTGGACCCTCTGTGTCCCAGCTGGACTTCACAAATCCCTCCTGCTCTCAGAATATTCATTCATTTGTTCATTTATTTGATCACTCATTCATTTAATGATTTATATAAAAACTGCCAGAGACAGTTCTAGGCATTTGGAGTACGTTATTGAACCAACCAGGAAGAGATCTCTGGTCCTCAGGAGCGTACATTTTAATGGCGTAGGTAGGCGATGGAAGGTAGAAAACCACTCTGTGGCCTCACTCTTCAGGCTGCAGCCACCATGAATACTTTTCATCCTGTTGTCTTTTGTTAGGTTCTTTTCATCAGCACACCTGATGAGGTTTCCAGGACTCTGATTTTGAACCAAAGGTCCCCATTGCCACCTTCCCTCTTGGCTACTACGTCTTTGTGGCATGCATCACATACTCATTTCTTAGCTGCTGTGTAGTCATAGTTAAGGCCTGTTTCCAGTACTTGTAAGGGACAAGACAACTGGGATGGTACCTTTCCTATTTCCTCCTGTGTCTTTAGGGCCCTGTATGTGGCCAGTCTTAATAGCTGTTTTGGGGGCTGGTATTGTGAATTAGCAGGTTAAGCCGCCACTTGCTACACCAGCATCCCCTGTGGGTGCTGGTTTAAGATCTAACTGCTCCACTTCCCATCCAGCTCCCTGCTAATGACACCTGGGAAAGCAGCCGCAGATATCTCAAGTGCTTGGGCATCTGTACCCATGTGGGAGACCCTAAAGAAATTCCAGGCTCTTGGCTTCAGAATGGCCCAGCCCTGGTTGTTGGGGCCATTTGAAGAGTGAACCAGGGGATGGAAGATCCATCTCTCTTTCTCTCTCTCTCTCTCTGTAATTCTGCCTTTCAAATAAATGAAAAAATAAATCTTTTTTTTAAAAAGGGCTGTTTTGATGGAAGGAACTGAAAGAAAATTTCTGTCTGATTCTGTCTGCCTCTCAGTACGCTAAGCACAGGATCTGGATGTAGGCTTGAAGTGCTGGGCAGGTGGGGACTGGAACTGAGACTGGTGGCTTAGGCAGGTGGGATCAAAGACTAAAACCAAGTTAAGGAGTTTGAGTTTGGTTTTAAAGCGATGGGAAGTCATTAGAAGCTTAAGTGGATTTGGGGAATACTGGTTTATTTGATAAGGTTTGAAGCCTTGGCAGTTGTTAATTGGATAGTCTGAAAAACTTACCAGCTTGTCTGATGTAATTTTTAAACTGTGAAGTCTGTATGAAGTATAAAATTATGATCATTGTGATAAAAATGGGCATATATACCTAAGGGTATATAATATTAAGTGGTTTCCCTTTTCCCCCAACTCTTAAGCCTGCTTGACAAAAAGATTATTTATTTATCTGAAAGGCAGATTGACAGAGAAAGGAAGGAGAGAGATAAAGACAGGGAGGGAGGGAGAGAGGGATCTTCTATCTGCTGGTTCATTCCCCAAATGGCTACAATGGCCAGGTCTGGGCCAGGTCAAAGCCAGGATCCAGGAACTCTGTCCTGGTCTCCTACGTGGGTGGCAGGGGCTCAAGTACTTGGGCCATCATCTGCTGTCTTCCAAGATGCATTAGGAAGCTGGATCAGAAGCAGAGCAACTGGAACTTGAACCAACACTCCAAAATGAGTTGCTGGTGTTGCAAGCCATGGCTTAACTGGCTGTACTACAATATTGGCCCTGCAGTCCTACTTTTGAGCAGTAACTCAAGCTGAATGCTTTTAAAAGATTTATTTATTTATTAGAAATGGAGGGAGGGAAAGGGAGAGGGAGAGATATTTCCATTCACTGGTTCATTCCTGAATGGCTACGATAGCTGGGACTGCTCCAGGTTAAAGCCAGTGCCTGGAACTCAGTCCATGTCTTCTGCGTGGATGGCAGGGACCCGAGTACCTGCTGCCTCCCGTGGCACACCTGATTAGAAGCAAAGCTGAGATGCAGAACAGGCACTGTGATGTGGGCCAGCTCAGCCACCGCACCATGATGCCTGCCTCTCAAGCTGACATTTCCTATCGCTATCCATGTGTGAACTTTAATGTGGTTTCAAGTGTCTGTTTCTGTTTTAATGCAGCTAAGATCATAGTATTTGTTAGTTTTCTGTTGCTTTAAGAAAAATAACAGGCTGAGTGCTTTATAAGGGCTTATATAGCCCACAGTTTGGAGGTTGAAAGTCCAAGATTAGGTGGTCCCATCTGTGTTGGGCAGTCTTTTCTGGCCTATGGTCAGGTACCCTGGCTGCATCACAACTTGGTGGGAGAGAAAGGAAGAGAACTAAGTACAGAGGTGGTCTCATGCAAGAGATAGAAAGCCAGAGAGATTCTGGGGCAAGCCTTGCTCTTTTTGAAACAACTCTGGGGAACTAACCTAGGGTCATTTCTGATTGTGGCACCCACAGTGATCTAACTGATCCGACCACCTGTCACTAGACCCTGCCTCTGAAAGGTTCCACCACCTCTTACCACTGCCACACGGGAGCTAGGCCTGCAGCAGAGGAACCGTGCCGGAACACACCCCGACACCCCCCAGATCGTGGAAGTGTGCGTATTACAGCTCGCTTCACTCCCCACAGCGTACGGTGTGTCTTGCTCATCTTTAGTGTGTAACAGCTTTCCTCTGAAAGGGTAGCCGGAGTCTGCGCCATCATCCTCCAGCACAGAAGCAAGGCCTGTGGGACCCTGTTTGTATCCCACGAGGCCAGGGCAGGCCGTGCCCACTCTCACTCGTCTTGTCCTTCTCTGCCTTCTCCTTACAGTGTTTCAGCTTCAGCTGCATGGCCACCTTTCATCTCCCAGCGCATACGAAGCGCCTTCCTGATACGTGGCTTTGTGCGTGTGCTTCCTCCGTTCCTCAGTCCTCTTCCCTTGGTCTTCCTCTGGCGGCATGCTGCTTTATCCCGACTTTAACTTTGGCTTCAGAAAGCCTGCGTGTGTGCAGGCAGTCTAAAACAGGGTTTCCTTTTTATTCTCTGCCATAGTGCTCCATGTCATATTTATTTCAAGTACCATTTGATTTGTTTACTCAGTTTTGTTTCTCTCACCATGCTCAAATAAGCTCCATGAGGCAGAGACTGTATTTTGTACAGTATTGTTTTGGGTGAATATTTATTGAATTGATATATAAAATATAAATGGGTGAATGGGAACATATGGCTTAACCTCGTTCTTTGTAAAGACTATGTAATATTCTACTTTACAGATGTACCATTTGTGGTGCCATTTCCTTATTAGAGGCCTATTAGATTCACAGAGTTTTTTTTCTGCTTAAAACACCACCAACAATTTGTAAATAATTTTTTAGTTGTATCTCTTTGTGTGTGCATGCTACTGACAATGTCTTTTAAAAAGGATCACACTAGGGGCCAGCACTGTGGTGTAGCCTGTAAAGCCACCACCTGTAGTGGGCCGGCGCTGTGGTGTAGCCAGTAAAGCCACCACTTGTAGTGCCGGTATCCCATTTGGGCGCCAGTTCATGTCCTGGCTGCTCCACTTCCAATCCAACTCTCTTTTATGGCTGGGGAAAGCAGTGGAGGATGGCCCAAGTCCTTGGGCTCCTGCACCCATGTGGGAAACCCGGAAGAAGCTCCTGGCTCCTGGCTTCAGATCAGCACAGCTCTGGCCATTGCAGTCATCTGTGGAGTGAACCAACGTCTGTCTGTCTCTCTCTGTCTCTCTCTGTCTCTGTCTCTGTCTCTCTTTCTCTCTGCCTCTCTAATAAATAAATAAAGCTTCAAAAAAAAAAAAACACACACACACACACACACTATTTCTTAGGACATTAGAAGTGCTTGTTTACCTTCAAGTCATGACTCTTGGCCTTTGTGAAACTTCAGTTTCCTAGGTGAAAATGAATGTCGTTGTTTTAATTTGCATTCTTGTAATCACTACTAAGCTTAAGAATATTTTATGTATTAGTCTCTTGGATTTCTTTTCATGTGAACTTCTTTTTTAAACATTTACCCTTTTTCTTAATGACTGTCTTTTTTTAGTGCTTTCGGTTTTACTGAAATTTTTTTCTAACTAATAATCTTATAAAGAAGTGTTAAAATGTGATATTATCAGTGCAGTGGAATTTTAAGATATATAGGCTTTTTATCTCTCCAGAAGTAATTTTTTTAAAGATTTATTTATTTATTTGAAAGAGTTACACAGAGAAGGAGAGAGAGAGAGAAAGAGAGAGCGAGAGTGCGCTCCAGAGAGAGGTTCTCCATCTGCTGATTGACTCCGCAATTGGCTGCAACAGCCAGAGCTGCACTGATCCGAAGCCAGGAGCCAGGAGTTTCATCCAGGTCTCCCACATGAGTGCAGGGGCCCAAGGACTTGGGCTATCTTCTGCTGCTTTCGTAGGTCAAAGCAGAGAGCTGGATCAGATTTGGAGCAGCTGGGACTTGAACTAGTGCCCATATGGGATGCCAGCACTGCAGGTAACAGCTTTACCTGCTATGCCACAGCACCGGCTCCCAGAAAGTAAATTTTTTTTTTTTTTTTTGACAAGCAGAGTTAGAGAGAGAGAGACAGAAAGGTCTTCCTTCCGTTGGTTCACCCCCCAAATGGCCGCTACGGCTGGCGTGCTGCGCTGATCCGAAGCCAGGAGCCAGGTGCTTCCTCCCGGTCTCCTATGCTGGTGCAGGGACCACTACCTTCCCGGGCAACAGCAGAGAGCTTGACTGGAAGAGGAGCAACTGGGACTAGAACCCGGGGTGCCGCAAGTGGAGGATTAGCCTAGTGAGCTGTGTCGCCGGCCCCAGAAAGTAATTTTATATAACCCAACAGTAGAAATAAATGTATAGAAAGACCATATTGAAGCTGAGTATATTTAGTACATTATCATTGATACTGACAATAATGTTTTTAATGTCTAGTGCATAATAAGTCCTAATAATTATTTTTGAATAAGTGAGAAGTAAAAAGTTAATTTTTAAAACAATTTGCTTTATGTGAAAGTTCATTTAGTAGTATTTGATTTACATAGTAAGAAAATGTAAGCATACCGATTGGTAAAAAGATAGGCTTGTTTGTGGCAGTTTATAGAAGTGTTGGATTTGTGGTAAAGCATACCTACAAGTTTTGCTGTGTTTCAATATATATCTTTATATATACACACATCTGTAGCATGTGCATATAAATAAGTAAAGAAACATGACTAAGGAATTGTATGAATTGGCCTTTGAAACTTGCCTGTTAGAATAAGCATTTAGGTAACAGTTTATTCTGTCTCAGAATGAATATCTCAGAATGAATATGCTGTTACACATTTGAAAGAAGAGAATGCTTTCAAAGTTCCCTTCTGGACTTAGAATCACCCAGTCTTGGGCAGCCATCACTCTTCCTGTATTTTCTTGGAGAGGCACTAATTGTTGGCATTTGGCAGGTTTAACACTTCCTGACAGAGAGGCTATTAGGGGGAAGTATTCTCCAATAACTGTCACTGGCTGGGACAAAGAACTTTCCAACCCAATGTGTGGAAACCACTAACATTCTTAAATGTCCCCTTTCATGGATTTTTATCCCTTTAAGCTGAAATTTGGAGAATGCAGAGTCAGTGAAAACAGTGAGGTGTAATAAAACAGTAAACTGTTTTTTGGGGGGTGTAGGGTGGGAGGTACAGATTTATCTCTTACTTGAAAACAATTGTTATTTGGAAAATCTCATTAGCACATGTGACTGCTTGGAGTAAAAAAAAAAAAGACTTAAAACTGATGTCGCTTTCAGGACTGCTTTGAACTTAACAAGCACCTATTTGTGGAGCAGACTGGCTAATGAAAGGAAATTAAATTTTTCTGACAACTTCCCCTGCCAACCTCCTTATTCATGGGATGTTATTAGGTACTGAAGACTTTTCAGGAAGATTTTTTTTATTAGACATAAATGAACCAGTTATAAACATCTCTGCAACTCCCCCAATTGTGGGAGGATTTTGACATGGTTGTTCTATATTTTAAATGTATTGTCTTAAACACTTAAAAAATACCAGGTTTCAGGTCAGTGTTTATTGAGTCACTTGTTTTCTAACAATTTGGACATACTCTCCAGCTAATGGTTTCAAAACAGATTTGTGAGTCCTTGTGGTAGTTTAGTTGGTGTCATTGAATTATGAAAAATAAACTTTGAAGGAGGCTTGGATTTCAACACTGTTGTATTGTTACATGGGGAAATGTGTCTGGAGTGTTCTGTGTTGGGGGTGTTAGGTGAGAGCCAATGAGAGTCAAGGACAGTTTTTTGTCTTTTCACCTACTTAACGTTGTCTTGGTTGATATTTAGCAGTACTTAATTCTTATATTGATTAACTCTTATATGTACAGGAATTTTCTTTCCTTGGCTTTCTGTAATTTTTTACTCTTACATAAAAAGTTTTAGTTTATGTAAGAGGTTAAAATATACCCGCCCCCCCAAAAGAAATAAAAGCTGAGAATATCAATGGGATTTTTTAAAAAATTGATAATTCTTATAGATTCTCGAAATTTTTATTTCTGGAAAATCAATCGAACTCCTCCCAAACAATAGTGAATCAACTCCCCCTGCTGACAGAATCTAGGAAAACACAATACATAAATATCAGAGAAAGAAATGAGCTGGCCGCCGACAAGCTTTAATGATCTGATTTAGGATTCGGTATTGATTGTAAACATCCAAATTCTGCCATTAAACTCCAGCAACTGCACCAAATCATTGGCAGTTCTGGTAGTGCTTCCTGCCAGCCCATTTCAAACTGCTTTGAGTTTCTTAATATAATAATGATGAGGTAGAATTTACATTCCACTTATGGTATTAATTTTACATTTCTCTGAATGAAAAGGGTTAGAAGGTTGTAAAATTGAACATTAAATGAATCAGAGGAGACAGTAGTGCAATATATGACTGCCCTAAAGACATTGTGCAATGCCTCATGGGATTAATGTTGGGTCTCATTTCCTGCTTTTACAGGATGCAGATGAAGCTGTCAGAATTGCAAGGGAAATTGGTAAGTTCTTAAATTAACTTTGGTAGGGTCTCTGTGTCTTTCAGCAGATACGGTTGAGTAAACGTGTAATAAGTAATTCCCATAGAGCAAATAATATTTTAATAGTTTTAGGTTTCTGATTACTTGTTGATCTAGAAGATTTATCAGTTGAATTACCATATTCTGTTATTAAAGTGGATCTTAAAGAGAAATTTGACCTCTAGCTTTTTTGGAAGATGAAGTAACTGGCTAATTCAAAGAAGGAATTATCTTAAGCATTCTTAAGTTTGGAAACAATGTAAATTTTTATGTAGGTAGTTGATTGGGGCTTATGTACATAAATGATGCATATAATTAAAATGAAGATACCACATTTGATAAAATTCTTCAAGTTTGAGCTTTTTCTTAAGATGTTAATTATCAATTCAGTAATCCTGTTAGGAGAGAGAAAATAGAAAAGAGAAGATTAGAATGGAATATTCTAAATTGGAGTGAAAGGTAAATTGAAGGACATTTTAATGAGTGTTGTACTTGACTGATTTAAGTATAATTGTATTATGTAAGTGTTTTCCAACTGTTTAATTTAAAAAAATATTCCTGGTGCCTGTGAGAATTACTGTATTTTCTGTGTCTGCTAGTTAACATGTTTAAGGGTATACTCTTATCATGTATTAGCAATGCTGTCAAAAACTTTACAGTTGTATTAGTCGGTCAGTGTTTGTATTCATTTGGCAGAAATTTGTGGATAGGTGAGAGAAATTAGGATATGCTTAGTAATCAAAGATTCACAACATTTTACAGCATTCTTAGGCTTCTAGGTCCCAGTTTTTTAGCATCCCACACAAAGTAGTCCTATTTCCTTATTAAGGTTGATTATTTCCACATTTGGAGAATGTTTCGTTTGGCAAAGTTCATGTAGTTGATAGTTATAGAAATATCTTACTGGTCTCAATGTGATCACTTGCAGTAGTGAGTGTAGTCTTTGTGAATGGGACAGGCTACTTAGCAGTTCTCAGTGATCTGAAAAGTCAGTTGACATTTCTCTTTCTAATTGGGTCTGGCTAAATTATTTTGATTTTGTTCATTATGAATTGTGTTCTATTGGTTGTTTATTTGTTTTGCAAAAACGTCCTGAGTTTATGTCCAGACCATAGAAAAATCTTACTTTATCTGATTGCAACATGTCTTCATTAATCATTTCATTAGAATTGTTAACAGTTTCAGAAAAAATTTCAGTATATAACTACACAGGAAGATTGCTAAATAAATTTGACCACATGGAACTGATTTTATGGTCTCTTTATTGAGAAAGTAAAAAATTTCTATCTGTCGTTTGAAATCATTAGCATTCTTCATTGCTTCAGAGATACATAACATGTCTGCTGGCTTTTAAGGAGACTTTTCTAAAATATTTATCAAATTCTTTAAAAAGTCCTCTTCCTAGTTCTAGTTTAGCTATGACTATCTACCTTATAAGACATAGTAATGCTATTATCCTAAAAGCATCTATATGCAAAGACAATATTGCGAGGAATTTAGAGATATAAAAAGAGATTTAAAAAGTCTGGAATTATGTCACTGTGCCTCATGTTAAATTATGAACCTTCGGCATTTCCTTTGTGGAAGTGGCAGACTGTGGATTGCTTTGCTTGCTCTCCTGCCTTCTGCTGCTTTTTATAACCTGTGACTCTAAGACACCAGTTGATCACGAAGGGCCTCAGTCTGAGCAGTTGATACCACTTTGTTTTCCCTCTCCACATTTTATTTCTTTACTTTTCCTTCTTTTCAGGTATTCTGCTACTGTGGTTTTCTCGTCTTGTCAAAATCTCTCCTTTATTCTTAGGCACATAATTTATGATTCCTTCCTCTTTTCTGTCTCTGTTATATTTTCCCACTTATTATTCCCTCTCATTTGAGCAATAAATGACTGCAGTCTGTTAAGTATAAGAGTGCCCATGGCTTGCTAATACTGAAAGAAGGGATTCCATAAAATTTGAGGTGAAATAAAACGTAGTAATGAACCAGGGTTATCAGCGTTCGTAAAGCTTTTGAAATTTCCTGAGAAGCCCGTCTCAGTCACCACAGAAACTCCCAACTTAAACTGACTTGTGTATTATCAAGACCTTTCAGTTGTCTGTGTTGTTTGGTGATTCGATTATTTTTTCTATTTTTATTGGAATTCATCACTTTTTAACTATGTTATGATTTTCGTGGGCCTTTGTGAGTTCCTGTAGGAGGTGAACTGAACACTGAATCCGTTAGAAAATAGATCCCCAGTTCTAAACTAAATTAGAATCAAACCTTTGTGGCTGTCAGTTTGTAAGTTGCTGTTGTCTGTGTGTCATACCTATGTCTAGATTTTTTTCTTGTACTTCTTTGTTCCTGATGAAAATAAGGTTGATACGGTTTTGTTTATTTTCTCCTTCCTTCATGTCTACTTTTCTTCTGGAAACAGGAATATAAGCTGTCAGAGTAGGTAACCAACTGTCCTGAGTGGTGATGAATTAGGTGCCCTTCACATAATGGCAGCCCCTAGCTCTTGTTCATGGTGTGTTTTCCATGTGCCTGGCTCTTCGGAAATGTTATTTCTAATGCTAATTGCTGGGTTTAATTATTTTCATTTACATTTATAGGAAATGAAGGAGTAGAAGTGATAATGTAATTTGCTCAGAGTCACAGAGCTACTGATTTAAATTCAGATTTCTTTGCTCCAGCAACCACAGATTTTCTCATACTTGGGCTAAACTGATGGAATTATGGGATGAGAACTGAAATTTGACTCATCAATTTGTGTAAAAATAATATAAAATACTTAAGCATGTTGTAAGCGGAGTAAAAAAATCAGGCAGCTTATTATCACTGATGGGGTGAAAGGCAGTTAAAACTTAATGTGTTACTTCTGTATGTTTGTTTTTTGGACTATCATGTGTCCTTCCTGAATTTTATCCTTTGACCTCTAAATTTAGAGATACAGGGCTGTTGATCCCAGCTTATCTGTAATCTCAGTAGTAATCAGTGAGTGAGATTTCCATTTAAATTTGATCTTTTTGCTAGAGCAAAGGTCCTTAATACAATCAAGTCAAAATTGATTCTGGAAAGGGCGAGAAACTAAATCTAAAAACTGTCTTTTTCAGATTAGTCTGATTCTATTCCTTTGCCTCTCCTTCTTGTGATCACAAATCATGCCACTTTAAATGTTGAAAAAAGTTTTTTTGACTCTTTAATTCATTGTCCTATAAACCTGCTTCTACCCGTTTCTCTTCTTGTCTTTCCAGTTTCTTTTCTTGTCTGTCTTTTTTTTTTTTTTTTTTTTGACAGATAGAGTTAGATAGTGAGAGAGACAGAGAGAAAGGTCTTCCTTCCGTTGGTTCACCCCCCAAATGGCCACTATGGCTGGAGCTATGCCAATCTGAAGCCAGGAATCAACGTGGGTGCAGGAGCCCAAGCACTTGGGCCATCCTCCACTGCCTTCCCGGGCCACAGTGGAGAGCTGGACTGGAAGAGGAGCAGCTGGGACTAGAACCTGGTGCCCATATGGGATGGTGGCACCACAGGCAGAGGATTAACCTAGTGAGCCATGGTGCCGGCCCTCCCTCCCTCTTTTTTTTTTTTTTTTTTTTTTAAGATTTATCTGAGAGGCAGAGAAGGAGGGAGGGAGGGAAGGAGGTAGAGAGAGGGAGAGGGAGAGGGAGAGGGAGAAGGAGAGGGAGAGAGAGAGGTCTTTCCTCTGCTGGTTTACTTCCCAAAGGGCTGGAGTTGGGCTGTAACCAAAGTCAGGGGCCAGGAGCTTTTTCTTGGTCTCCCATGGGTGTGCAGTTACCACAGGACTTGGGCCATCTTCTGTTGCTTTCTCAGGACATTAGCAGGGAGCTAGGTCAGAAGTGGAGCAACCGGGACACGAACCCCTTCTCAGTCACTACAGAAACTCCCAGAGTGGAGCAGCTGGGACATGACCACACACCCAGGTGGGATGCTGGTGCCACAGACACAGGTTTAACCCACTATGCCATAGAACTGGCCCTTTCCCCCAGTTTCTATGTCTGCTGCGTGCTGCCCCAGTCACTCAGGGCATAACCTAGGACCTATCCTGTCTCGTCATCCCGTTGGGAACCCCTCAGTGTACTGCCAGTTCTCCATGCTAAACGTATCACATGCTCACTGCTCACCGTCTTCACCACCACCACTCTGCTGCATGCTACCACTGGCTCTTCCAGTGACTACTGTGACAGTGTTTCTAGCTCTTTTTTTCACACAGTTCAAAGCCAATCTTGACATGGCAGACAGTCAATATTTTAAAGTTTCTCAAAGACAAGGACAAACATTTCATCCTACCCCTTCTGTGGTTTAAACCTGCTGATGACTTGACTTTGCACTTAGATAAAATCACAATCCCTTACCCTGATTGCAAACTCCTTATAAATTTGGCCCTGTCTTTCTCCCCAGTCTCATTGTATACTCTTCGTCCTTGCCTGCTATACTTCAGTCACAGTGGCTTGCTTAAACACACCAAATTTCAGGGCCTTAGGCTGAGATGTTTTTGGAGGAGGAGACAGAAGGATCTGGAAGATTCTTACTGATATCTTCACAGAGATGACTCCTTGCAACCTCTTACATCTTGGCTTAAGTATCATGTCTTTGAGAGAAAATGCTCTAACAGTGCCTCCCAGTTGTTTTGTCTTAAATTCTAAATCTTTCCACATATTTACCTTGTTCCTTCTCAGTATTTTATCTTGTTTTTATTTATTTTAAATGCAGAGTTACAGATGGAGAAAGAGAGAGAAAGAGAAAGGCAGAGAGAGAGAGAGAGAGAGAGAGGTCGGTCTTTAATTTGCTAGTTCACTCCCCAAATGGCTGCAATGGCTGGAGCTGGACCAGTCCACGTGGGTGCAGGAGCCCAAGGACTTGGAGCATCTTCTACTGCTTTCCCAGGCCATCAGCAGGGAGCTGGATGGGAATTGGAGCAGCGGGGACTAGAACCTGTTCTCCTTTGGGACCCCAGCCCTGCAGGTGGTGGCTTTAGCACAGCGCTGGTCTTCTCAGTATTTTATTTTGAAAGATTTCAGTTGTACTGCATTTTAAAAGATTTTATAGTTTATACCCAGTACCAATATTCTCCTGTCAATGTTTTGTTATATTTTATTTCTTGTCTATCCATGTGTTAATTTTGTTGTATTTCAAAGTAAATTGCCCATACCAGTACATGTCCCACTGAATACTTCAACATACATGTCACTAAATGAGTTCATTATTTGTAGAGTTTTTGTTATTTTATTGCAAAAGTTACATACAGTAATGTGAACAAATGTAAAGTCTTTAGTTGCTAATTTTGGATATGCGTACAGCTGTGTAACTCCAAAGCCCACCAAGATATTAAACATTACTGTTACCCCAAAGAGTCCTCTCTCGGCCCTCCCAAGTTCCCCAGCCCCGGCAGCAACCTGTTCTGAATTCTTATACTAAAAATTAGGTTTTCAAAATTTGAAATAAAATTTAACTACTATAAAATCATCCTCTCAAAATGTATAAATGAGTGGTTTTTTTTTTTTTTTAAATACATAGACTATGTAGTATAACCGTCGTCATTGTCTAATTCCATGACATCTTCATTATTCCCTCTCCCTGGCTCCTGACAACCACTAATTTGACTTAGCTAATGTGGATATTTCATATAAATGGAAGTATAGCTTTTGTGTCTGGTTTCTTCCACTTAGAAGTGTGGCTAAGATTCACTCTCCATGTTCTTTCTACTTTGTATCAGTGTTTCATTTCCTTTTATGACTGAAGAGTGAGTTTCCATTGTAAGGGCACATCACATTTTGTTTATTCATCTATTGATGGACATTTGGGTGTTTCCACCTCTAGGCTATTGTCTGCTGTGACCTTGTGTGTGCTTGTGTTAGTTTGAGTACCTGTGCTCTGTTATTTTGAGTATATGCCTAGGAGTAGAATTGCTGGGTTATAGGACTGTGGTGAATTTTTGAGCAACTCTGAAACTGTTTTCCATGGTGGCTAAACCATTTTATGTTCGTATCGGGAATATTTGAGGTTTTGGTTTCTTCACATCTTTGCGAACATTTCTTATTTTATTTTTTTTTGTTTGAGAGGCAAAGAGAAGAAAAGACAAAAACAGTCTGGGAGGCAGAGAGACACATAGACATAGAGAGCTCCCATCAGACTGTTAGCTCCCCAAATGCATGCACCGACTGGGGCTGGGCCAGGTTGAAGCCAGGAGCAGGGAGCACCATAACTGGTCTCCCATGTGGGTGACAGGAACCCAGCTTCATGGGCTGTCACCTGCCATGTATGCATTAACGTGTGTGCATTAACAGGAAGCCGGAATCCGCAGTGGAGTGGGGCTTGAAACCAGGCAGTGTGTCTTAATTGATGCACCGAATACCTGCCCCCCCCCTTTTTAAATTTATCCCTATGGTGTTTGTAAGGAGTAATATTTCATGAATTTAAGAAGATATGATGGAACTATATGCTATCTACAAGAAACCTACCTTAGATTTAGAGACATAAATAGGTTGAAAGTAAAAGCGTGGAAAAAGATATCCCATGCAAACAGTAACTGAAAGAGTGGTGGGGTGGCTAATACCAGGAAAAAAATAGAATTTAACTCTGAAACTGTTATAAGAGACATAGAAGAACATTACATATTAATTACATAAACATGCACCCCCCAAAAATCCTCAGAAGATAATATCAAACATTGTCAGAACTGAAGGAGAAATAGGCAGTTGCACAGCAATAGTTGAGGACATCAGTGGCACACTGTAAGTAATGGATGGGACATCTGGACAGAAGATCACTAAGAATAGGATAACACTGCCTGCAGTGCTGTGTCACAGCATTGCCTTGCTCTGCAGTGGTCCCAGGACTTGAGTTTGATATGGAACTGTTCCCTTATTTTAACAGATTGCTCTTTTCTGAAAACAGTATGTGATTCTCTGGGAGAAATGAAGTGTATTTATCTTTGCAAAAGATTATTTTATGTTCATTTGGTTATTTTATAGTAAAATTGACCATGTGTTACTTTTCTGTTTCTGGTGTTTAAGGCAATGCCCGTTATAGAGCATATATTTCAGCAAGAGATTATCCAGTGAGTGAACCCACATAGAAGTGAATACACAGCTTTCAGGGACTGAGGTGGTAGGAGGATTTCATTCAGTCCCAGTGCTTCTTGGAGTTCTCCCACGCCCTCAGACTCCTCCATATTCTGACCCCCTCCCAAAATGTATGCGCAGGTGTAGAAATGAAGTAATCACATATTCTGAAGTTCTTTCACAGTATTTATGGACCATAATTTAGCTATAATTTCTTCACTTTTCCCTTTAATTTCTGGTTTCTTGATGGAAATGGTGTGTGTGGGGGGGAAACAGAAATACTAAGCAACACTTGAGAAACTCAACAAATAGGTAATTGAAACAAACGGAATGATCTGGGGTTAGCGAATCAGTTCTTCTTGTAGGCTGTCCTGTGTTCAGTAGGCTGAGCTAGTGGAAGGTTTTAGGATTCTTTTTTTTTTTTGAAAGGCATGCTTAGGTCAGGTTGGAAAGGGCCTTGACTACTTGATTAGCTAGTTTTTTTTTTTTTTTTTTTTTTTTTTTTTTTTTTAAACAGACAGAGAGAAAGGGCTTCCTAACATTGGTTCACCCCCAAAATGGCCGCTACGGCCAGCGTGCTGTGCTGATCCGAAGCCAGGAACCAGGTGCTTCCTCCCAGTCTCCCATGCGGGTACAGGGCCCAAGCACTTGGGCCATCCTCCACTGCCTTCCCGTGCCACAGCAGAGAGCTGGACTGGAAGAGGAGCAACAGGGACAGAATCTGGCGCCCCAACCAGGATTAGAACCCAGGGTACTGGCGCCTTAGGCGGGGGATTAGCCAAGTGAGCCACGGCACTGGCCAGAAGGTTTTAGGATTCTGAGACTCAACTGTAAGAGAGACTTTAGCTGAAACTTACTGCCTTTACGCTTACCTGGGACTCAGAGAACTCAGGTTCTCTGAAAGTTGGGCTCAGTGTCTGCCCGCCTCTGATCAGGGTGTAGGGGCTGCAGGATCCTTTCTTCTCCATGCTGGCTGCTTGCCTGTGCCTGTGCGTCCCACCTTCCTTTTGGCATAATATAACATTAAAAATAAACTCACTTGTGCCATTTACTTAAGAGAGCAAATTGTTCATACTTAACCATAATTAAAATACTTGGCTAAGCCTGAAATTGTTTATTTCTTCTATTTCATGCTGCTTGGAAACTTTTTCATGTGTTGTGGATGACTCTTGTGGTTAAAGTTATTTTGAAGAAACTGTTGAAAGAAATTACAACCTACAGCTTCTCCTCAGTCTAATTTATTGCCAATCTGGTCTTTAGTAGATATATTTAATATCTAGGGGGATTTAATAAAAACTACCTAAGGAAAAGTTATGCTGAAGAAAATGTTGTTTAGAATGTTCTTTGTGAAAGCTGTTAAAGAATGAGATGTTCATTTTGCTATTTTCCTATTACTGAAGTATTGTTGTCATTTGAAGCTAGGATGATACTCTTGCCAGTGGGACTGTGTGTTCTGTGGCCTTTTTCTTCTTTCTTTCTCACCATCAATTGGATGCCTTTATTTTCTTTTATTATTTTAACATACACAGTTGACTGACACATAATTTCACAGGTTCTCTTTCCATATTTACTGTTAGATTTGCTCCTTCTGCCTTTCCATTTGTTTCTCTCATCTACTTGGTCTTGTTTTATTGTTGTTATTCTTCAGCATCTTTTCTTTTTCCTTTTTTATTCCTTTTTTTTTTTTCAGAATACTTTGCATAAGCTTTAGGCAGTAATGCAGAAATATGTTGTAGTGTGAAAAACCATTGGTTTTTGTTTGGAAACTTCCTTTCTTTTCTTGCCTGTGGCTCTAATCCATACACTGAAGTGCACTGGCTCGATCCCTGGAGCAGTGGGGGATCTAGTATCTTGTATGTTCTGGAATAAAGGCAGATAGTCCCAATAAAATCATTTTTTTCATAAGGTACAGTTGCTTTTCCCTACCAAATCAGGAATGTTATGTATTATTTATTTTAGCTTGCTTTTAAAAAAGCACTTATTTTATTTATATGAAAGAGCGACAGACAAAGAGATCTTCCATCTGAAGGTTCATTCTCCCAGTGGCTGCAGAGGTTAAGACTGAACAACACTGGGACCATGAGCTTAGAACTCCACCCAGATCTCTCACATGGGTGGCAGGGTCCCAAGTACTTGGGCCACCTTCCTCTGCTTTCCCAGGTGTGTTTAGCAGACAGCTGCTGGGAGTTGAACCAGTGCTCATATGGGATGCCAGCTTCATAGGTGGCCGTTTAACCCACTGTCCCATATGAGCGACCCTTTTAGCTTGTTTTTTCAACCAAAGTTTCAGTGAATCTTGCAGAGAACTCTGAGCACTGGTTGGTCTATCATAGTTCCATGCTAACCACCAGATGTGGGTTGCCGCCCTAGGCAGAAAGCTGAGGACAAGGCAGCTGTTGGTTACCAGTACTCCCAGCAGCTGGGGGAATGTTCGGAACCCTAGTTCCTAATTTTGTACCATTTTTCATGACTGTTCATTTCTAAGTTTCTTTAGAGTTTCACTATAATTTTTGACTCATTTATTTGTGTATTTTTAAATGACTGAAAAATTTAAATTTTTACTTTGTTAGTGATTTGTAGCTTAATTGCTTTGTGGTCAGTGGTTATAAATGTTTTCATTTAGAATCTCTCAGATTTGATGAAAAGTATGTGAGCTATCACTGCTGCCTCCCAGGGTTTACATTAGTTGGGAACTGGTATAAGGAGCCAGAGGTGGGTTACCTAGGCACTCCAACATGGGGTGGATCCCTGGCAGGAAATGTAACTGAAATAAACATAACTCAATCAGTAGTAGGACAAGTGGAGATTTCTTTTGTTCTCTGATGTGAAGCATGAATGAAGATACAACATCGACTTTGAGTATTTAAAATTATTTTTTAATCCTGAATCTAATGAGTAAAGAATCAGTTACATTCAAACTGAAACTGGAATAGTCTGTAAAACAGCCTCCTTGGGTTCTTCAAAAATATCATTGTCCCGAAGGAGCACCCCCTAATTACAAGCAAGAGCAAACATGAACAACCCCACCCCCCAAGAAAATGCCAAAAGGCAAGTCATATATTTTACATCAGTGGAATATAAAGAAGCATGACAACTGCCATGCATAATACTTGCTTTCCCTGAAATTCTAGTCCACAACTGTCACCTGCGTTTTTTTTTCTTGTGTATTTTGAATCTTTTTTTGCTGAAGTTCCATTACCCATCCTCAGAAGCTGTTCTATCTAGAGAGTTGTCCTTCTCCCTAAATATCTTTTATTTTCTTTTTCTTTAAAACTTGCTTTTAGGAAATGGAGGACTTGAGTTAATTTCTCAGCTTTTTAAAAAAGACGATCTTCCTTGCCCCCATCCAGCACATCTTCTCTTTGACCTATGAGAGATTTCTGATTAGCACTACTAAAGGAGGAATCAGATATTTCCCAAGAAATAGTTCACTTTCTCCTTCTTTTTACTCTTCCTTGTACATTAGTGACTCTATGAAATATTAGTTGAAGGAACTAGTTTAAAAAAATCACATGAAATCGTATGACTTTATGACTGTCATGTAATTAAGATGTCATTTTTGCCATCTTTTAAATGACCAGATTATGCTGCTATGTGCAGAGCAGGGTTTGCCTGAAGACTGAGGATCTTATTGTATCTTGTGCCTGTGAACATGGCAATGTCACTTGGTCAAAAGATAGTTCTTTTTGACTTGGAATCCATAACTAAATGGAAAGGTTGCTAAACTCCTAGAGTCTTCTTTATTGCCTTTCTTCTACATCCAACCATCGCTGACTGTAACTCTAAAACAAACGTCAAGTCTTGGTCTTTGTCTCAGCCAGATGCAAGTCACAGGTGTCTATTAGCTGGACCACTGCAAAGTCTTCCTCATCTGTCTCCCTGTGTTCACCCTTTCCCTTTTACAATTCATTCATTGCATAGCAACCCAAGTGAGCACAAACATATGGATTAGGCCATGACGCTTTCCTGTGACTCTTTCTAACTTGTGCTTCTGTCAGGAATATTCCTCCCTCTTTGATTTTCAGAGGGCTGTCTCTTTCTTGCTATTCACATCTCAGTTTAAATATCAGTTTTCTCAGAGAAGCCTTTTCAAGGAAAAGTAACCCTGATCACTGTCAGTAGGCCTGCTGTTTCTATTGTAGCACTTGATGTTATCTGACATTCCATATCTAACATACATGTATGTATATTTAGGTGCATGGGTATTTGTTTTCTACTAAATAGAAGAAAGGGGAACTTTGTGACTTGTTTAACTTTACATCACCCAGAGCCAGTTCAGTTTGTGTTTGGTACTTAGTATGTATTTAGTAAACATTTCTGAACTGATGAATGGAAATTTGATGGTAGAGTTAGAAAGAAGACTGCTTGCTTTGTAAGGAAAATCAGGCTGTGCTGAATGCTGGGAGACTGAGATGATATCTTACTCTGCAGTTAAGCCTTTGCTTGGAAGTAGAGTCCAGAAAAGTAGTAATAGGAGCTTTTTAGTATGTTGCAACCTAAGCTTCTGCATTTCCTTCTTTTCTCATGTAGTACTTGGTAGACTTCTGTTTGGAAGCACTAGTGTCTTCTGTTGTGCAGAAGGGAGATAAGGAATGGAAACATGTTGGAGTTGGAGTGTCAGGTGAGCTGCATTTATTTTTGGGTATGAGAGAGTAAGTTCACATAATAGCAGTAGGCATCCAATGAGAGGACCATAAAAGTGAGGAAAAAGTTTGGAACAGCAAAGGGACCTGAGTTTAGTTACACATTTTACTTTCATGTATTTGAAAGGGAGAGAGAGACAGACAGACAGACAGACATATATTGATTGATTGATTGTCATGTGATGGGCTACTCTTCCTTAGACTTGCAAAAGCCAGAACTGGGCCAGGCCAAAAGATCTCTCATGTGGGTAGCAGGGGCCCAAACACTTGAGACATCACCTGCTGTCTTCCAGGGTGTGTTAGCAGGAGACTGGATCAGAGCTGAGCAGCTGGAACTCACGCCATACTTTGATAAGGGAGTGTGGGTGTTGTAAGTAGCTCTACCACAATGCCGGCCCCTATTTATTTATTTATTTATTTAAGAAAGTAATCTCTTCCTACCAGGACGTTTGTCTCCTTGGAAAAGCCTTGAACAATTTGTGTGCTGCTCTGATTAGAGAGGTTGCTTAGTTTCAAATGTGTGTCTATTGAAGAATATAAAATTCAGTGATTGAACTCTAAACAAAAGCAAAGCACAGGTGTGAGTGTTTCCATGGATAAGAAAATTTGAGAGAAAATTAGTGGAAATTTCATGTCCAGGTTGGGTAAATGAGGGGTAGCAGTAACCGTCAACGTACCTGATTTTTTCAGAAATACCAGCTTTTGAATGAATCTTTTTCTTCCTTTTCCATTAGCCATGACTCAAGTTAACTTGACAGGCAGAGACATAAGTAAGGATGAGAGACAGGGCTGTGTACTGTTATTTAACATTATCTATGTGGAATATTTTTCTTGTTCCTCTTTAGATGTTTAGTTCTTATGTCTATATTGTGTGATGACAGCATGAAAATATGAATTTTCTATGATTTAATGACTTAATTTGGCATAAAATATTCAGTAATAAGCCTTATTGTCTTGAATTGTCATTGCTCTTCTGAAATACTTAGGACGAGTTGATGAGGAAGAAGGCCTATTTCAGCTCATGGTTTTGGAGGTTCACAGTCCAAGATCAGGTGATTATTGTCTGTGCATCCTGTGATGTGTTACTGCTGGTAGCATCCCACACTGGTGTAGAACATCCCTTAGCCAGAGAGAGTACATATCTGCCTATGTCTCTCCTTATAAAGCCACCATGATTCAATCACTGGTGCTCAAAAAACTAATCCAGTCTCAGTACTTCCAAGATGCTCACTTCTAAACACCATAATTGAATTAAGGTTCTTCTTAGTATCATTAACATCAACTGTGGGGAACAAGGTTTTAACATGAAGGTCTTTGGTGGACACCCAAACCAGTGCACAAACCTTAGAGCTCAAAGATTAAATTAAGAGTTATTGTTAGTCCTGCCAGTTTCTCTGTCCATCCTAACACTTTCATATTTGACTTGTTAGACTTTGACAGGGAATCCTGCCTACCTGGCTGCATGTGTTCACTGGTTTGATGCTGCATAGCTTCTTTTTGGGAAGACCATATTGCCTTACTATATATTGCCCTATTCTGTAATGACCTTTTCAGAACACGTAATAATGACTTGTTGGCAAGTTAATTTATGAGTTAGATTTACAAGCTAGATCCTTGTAAGCAAGAACAGTGTCCCTGTCTTGTTTTGAAACACACACAAATAATTGTATGGTCCAGAGTCTGTAGCAGATTTGTAAAATGAAATTAGTACTGAAATTAAAAAAACTGCAAATTTCCTAATACTCAGAAGGAACTGAATATGGTAGAGATATAACGCGTCTTGTGGTTTGTTGTTAATGGATAAGAAATATATTTTTAAAATTTTTACTTATTCATTTTACTTATTTGGAAACCAGAGAGAAAGACAGAAGTCTCCTGTTCACTTTCCAACTGCCTGACATAGCCAGGGCCAGACCATATCAAAACTGGAAGTTGGGAATTCCTTCTGGGTCTCCCTTTTGGATAGCAGCGCCCCACTTACTTGAGCCATCGCCTACTGCTTTCCAGGGTGCACATTAGCAGGAAACTGGATTGGGTATAGAGTTGGGGTTTGAACCTAGACACTCTGGTATGGAATGCAGGTATCCCAAGCAGCATCCTAACTGCTGTGCTAAATGCCAACCAAATGAATAGATTCTTTTTTTAAAAGTTTGCTTATTTATTTGTTTTCATCTTTTAGAAAGGGAAAGGGAGAATAGTGAGGGAGGCAGAGACAGACACAGAAGCCTTGTGTTCACTATTTCGTTCTCCAAAAGCTCATGACAGCCAGGGCAGGGCCAGGCTGAAGCCATAAGCCCTAAACTCCATCTGGGTCTCCCATATGGGTGGCAGGGGCCCAAACACTTGTATCATTATCTGCTGCCTCTCAGGATGCATTAGTAGGAAACTGTATCAGAAGTGGAGTAGCCGACACTCAAATCAAGCACTTCAGAATGGAATGCCGGCATCCCAAGGGACAGGTTGACCCACTGCTCCGTAATGCCTTCCTTGATAGGTAGTTTTTCTATTCTTAAGGTTTATTTGTTTTGAAAGTCATTATTAGAGGGTGAGAAACATAGACACACACACACACACACACACACACAAAGAGATCTTCCATTCATTGGTTTTGTCCCCAGGTGGCCACAATGGCCCCAGCTGGGCCATGCTGAAGCCAGGAGCCATGAGCTTCATCCAAGTCTCACATGTGGGGGGCAGGGTCCAAGCACTTGGGTTATCTTATTCTTTTCCCAGGCCATTAGCAGAGAGCTAGGTTGGAAGTAGAGCATCTGGGATTTGAGCCAGCACCAATATAGGATGCTGGCGCCCCAGGTGGCAGCATTACCTACTGCGCCACAAAGCCGGCCCTGATAAGTAGTTTTAGGTAGTGAATTTATAACATTTCTTTTTTTAGGAGTATGTGCCATTTATTTAAAAAAGACTCCACATTGTAAACAGATTCTCAGGCATGTCATTTTCAAATATTTACATAATGTTCTGAAAAACAGGCTAATTTTTTTTACTGACTTCAATAGAATTCCTTTATCTGACGTTCAGCCTGAGGCTGCAGCATGAGATGAGAAAAATTTTATTCCTGCCAGTCGTACTTCATGTATCTGCTCATGAAACATGCAAAGTCTTTGCCCCCAAACTATGTTTTTGTTTCTCTTTCCTCCGTTATTCTACAAAAACTCGACTTCAACTGAAGTGTTTGAGTCATTTCCTGTAGAGTTCCATGCTTCCTCACCTGTTTTGTTTCCACTGTTCCTGCCTGAAGTGCCTAAAACTCGCCCGCCTCATTCAAATGACCCTTTATATAATATCCTTCCTACTCCCCTCTCTCCTTACCTTGTTCTGATCCTTCTCTCTTGTGAGACCCCAGTGATGGAATTATTTGGGTCCTTTGTCTTCCAGGATTAAGGCTTCCAGATTAAGTATAAGAACCATATGTTGCTTTTCTTGTAATTGCACTTAACATTGCTTTTAAAATGCTCTTCCATATAAAAGTAACAAACATAACATTTAAGAAACTTTGAATTAATTATGAAACATTTAGGAAACCAGTGCTATTTTAACCAGCGGTCTAAGGTCTGTGGCGGTTGGCCCCATTCCCACTCTTCTCTAAGGATCTGGAAACTGGCGTTGAGCGCTTGAGGGGCATCACTGGCCAGAAAGAGTTCTTTAGAGGCTCACTCACCCACCCATCTTTCCCCAGAAAAGCCCGTAAAGAAATGATCTCAGACACAAGCATCTCCACCTTGTGTTCAGAAGGCCTCTACGAAGGAGACTTCGCAGCTTTTCTTAATAAATTGTTACAGTTGGCGCTTGCTGTCAAAGATCGTACTGTACAGTAATCTTAATACTCAAAACCAACAACTATTTATGATTTTACTTTATTTTACGAGACTTTAGCTGGAAATGTTTTCTGTTTTGGACTTACTTTGCATTTTCATGATACCCTGGTTACCGTAAAACAGCTTCTCCATCGGTGTGCATGAACTCTGGATTTGCTTCTCCAGCTCATAGTCTAATAGCATGTTTGATTTTTCCCAGTTCTGTTCTGTCAGTTCTTGCTGATAAAAGCTGTGAGGATTCTCTGGGACTTTCATGAAAACACTTCAAGGACCTGAAAATCACTACCTTTGAAAAAAAAAAAGAAATTTAATTGATTATGCATGTCAGCAGCAATTTGGGGGTTTCTGGTGTGTGTGTGTGTGTGTGTGTGTGTGTGTATTAGTGCTATGGGAGTTGCTTTTGTTCAGTTAATGTTGTGTACTTCCAATGTTATCGAGTACTTTTATGTTTTCATAACTTTTATTTCATTACTGGGGATTATATTTGCTGATCTAAATATCACTTTTTCTTTTAAAACGGTCATATGTATATAAGATCATCATTATATTTCCCTAAGTTTAAATAAAGAAACTTTTATTAAATTATTGTCTTCTGTGTTATTGAACATGTGGTCAGTTGTCATGTTCATACATCCAAATGATCAAAGTCTGAACTTGTGTCTAATTCTTCCCTGCTGTTAGGCTACCCTGTCATGATCAAGGCCTCAGCAGGTGGTGGTGGGAAAGGCATGCGCATCGCTTGGGATGATGAAGAGACCAGGTGAGAGGCTGTCCAAAAGATACTTTTGATGAAAATTGCAGTTACCAGAGTTTTATTGAACTGACAGGTAAACAGATAACCAGAGCATAATGGAGTCATTAGAATGCCATTCAGTTTTTACTCTTTTGAAGGTGGAAAAACTGAAAGTATGCAGAAATGTTCGTTATTTATATTTTGATCATTATTATACTGTTATAGAAAGATTTCTGCTTTTTTAAGCATTAACAAAGGATTTCTTTTTTGGTTTTATAGTATATTTTAAAAAATTACAGTCATATTTCTGTTTCTAGGCAGAAATCACTAACATTTATCTGTGTAAGTTGGAATGTAGCCTTACGATCGGAAACAACTATATATTAAAAGCAGCCGTAATTTCGTTGAGAGTTTGTTTTACCTCGATATATATGGGCTTTCCTTTGCTGATCCATAAAAGCAGTAAATTACTTTGATAATTTTATGGTGTGAAATATATATTTTTTCTTTGAGTGTGAAATTATTTTATGCCCTTCATATGCAGTGCATTTTGTTGTAAATCTAGAACACACTATTACTAGTTTCAGAAATCAAAAGTAACTTTCAAAGCTGGCGCCGCAGCTCACTAGGCTAATCCTCCGCCTAGCGGCGCCAGCACACCGGGTTCTAGTCCCGGTCAGGGCGCCGGATTCTGTCCTGGTTGCCCCTCTTCCAGGCCAGCCCTCTGCTGTGGCCAGGGAGTGCAGTGGAGGATGGCCCAGGTGCTTGGGCCCTGCACCCCATGGGAGACCAGGAAAAGCACCTGGCTCCTGGCTCCTGCCATCGGATCAGCGCGGTGCGCCGGCCGCGGTGGCCATTGGAGGGTGAACCAACGGCAAAGGAAGACCTTTCTCTCTGTCTCTCTCTCTCACTGTCCACTCTGCCTGTCAAAATAAAAAAAAAAAAAAAAGTAACTTTCAAAGTAAAAAGTTTTGGCCGGCTCCGCAGCTCACTAGGCTAATCCTCCGCCTGCGGCGCTGGTACCCTGGGTTCTAGTCCTGGTTGGGGCACTGGATTCTGTCCCGGTTGCTCCTCTACCAGTTCAGCTCTCTGCTGTGGCATGGGAAGGCAGTGGAGGATGGCCCAAGTGCTTGGGCCCTGCACCCACTTGGGAGACCAGGAGGAAGCACCTGGCTCCTGGCTTCGGATCGGTGCAGCGCTGGCTGTAGTGGCCATTGGAGGGTGAACCAAAGGAAAAAGGAAGACCTTTCTCTCTGTCTCTCTCTCTCACTGTCTAACTGTGCCTGTCAATAAATAAATAAATAAAAAATAAAGTAAAAATTTTTTCAATTTAATGCATTGATAATGTCATAATAATTAGAGAAAAGGTTGTTCAAAAAGCTGCCCAGTCCAAGCAGATTTTAAGGAACTCAGATTCATAGTCTTTATTTTCAGAGTTGCCTGCAGGGGAGATTTATATTCATGTTTCAGAGATGAGGATGATAAAAACCACTGAATTGCTCATTTTTGTTGATGCTTCTGCTCTGTCTCCCGAGAAGTAATCTGATTGTCCAAGTGGCTAATTTTTCCTTCTCTTTCCCCTTCCCTCCCTGGCTTCCTCGCCCTTCTGTTTTCTTCCCCACCCACACTCCTTCCCCACTGCTTTCTCTCTTAAATCGCCTAGGGACAGAAACCTGGATGAGTTAGTGTGAAAGTCCTCTGCAGTGTATCTGCACCTTCCTTCCTGTCCTCACTCCTTTCTGGAGGAAGAAAAATGGTTTTAAATAACCCACAGAAATTTTAGCATTCTTTGGATGCAAAGGAAAGTTCAGTAGCCATGAGTTGCTTTATTCTTCTATCCTAAGGGATGACTACCTATTTTAACATCTTTCTGAAGCTTTTTGGTGAAAGTAGCAGCTATAACTTGTCTTAGAATCTGTAGAACACTGGAAAGATGTTAAAAGGAATAATGTTTGTTGTTATTATATAGTTAATTGGAGTGAGAATTATGAAGGTTGTTGAAAGTGGACTTAAATATTTTTATAATAATGTATTATTTTATTTTCCCCATATACATTTAAATAAAATGTGTGGCATGAATGGGAAATTGGTTGTGTTTATGTTTTCTGATACCGCCTAGACTTTAGGCAGTGTGATGAGAGCAGAATCTTTTTTTTAATTTTTTTTAATTTTAATTTTAATTTTAATTTTTATTTTTTTGACAGGCAGAGTGGACAGTGAGAGAGAGAGACAGAGAGAAAGGTCTTCCTTTGCCGTTGGTTCACCCTCCAATGGCCGCCGCGGCCGGCGCGCTGCAGCCGGCGCACCGCGCTGATCCGATGGCAGGAGCCAGGAGCCAGGTGCTTTTCCTGGTCTCCCATGGGGTGCAGGGCCCAAGCACCTGAGCCATCCTCCACTGCATTCCCTGGCCACAGCAGAGAGCTGGCCTGGAAGAGGGGCAACCGGGACAGAATCCGGCGCCCCAACTGGGACTAGAACCCGGTGTGCCGGCGCCGCTAGGTGGAGGATTAGCCTAGTGAGCCGCGGCTCCGGCCGAGAGCAGAATCTTTTACATTTGAACCTATATTTGTACCAGTACCTAAAGTATTTAGCACACATGTAGTTTGATGATCAGTAAACGGGGGACTTCAGGAAGTTTGTGGCAAAATGACGTTAAAGATAAGTTTATGGGACTGGCATTGTGGATTAAATGGCCACGTATGTTGCCAGCATCCCATATGCGTGCTGGTTGGGGACCTGGCTGCTCCATTTGACATCCAGTTCCCTGCTATGCTCCTTGGAAAACAGCAGAAGATGGCCCGAGTACCTGAGATCCTGCCACCCACTGGGGAGACCCAAGTGGAGTCCCAGGCTCCTGGCTTCAACTTGGCCCAGCCCCAATCACTGTGTCCATCTGGGGAATGAACCAGCAGGTAGAAGATCTCTCTCTCTCTCTTCCCCGCCCCTCCATCTCTGTAACTCTGCCTTTCAAATAAATAAGTACACCTTTTTTCTTCACAATAAGCTTATTTTGTTGCAAAAAAATTGAAATACATGTACGGTTGTTTCATAGTAAACATTTTGCATGGCCTTTTTGAAGACTACCTATGCATGGATTTAAAATTTTTTTGTACCAAAATAAACATCTTTTAATTCCAGTTTCCCACCAACATTTTGAAGTAATGCTTGTATTTACTGAATTTACTTATAACTAAATCTATTAAGTGATGTCCTTAATATTATTTTCCTTGTGTTTTAAAATATGTTGGTGATACTTTTAAAGTCAGCACTGTTTTATTTTGGTGACTGATTTTTCCTTTTGGTGTTTTGGTTTGCATATAGAATAAAAACTCTCTGTCTTTCTCTCTCTCTTTTTTTTTTTTTTTTTTTTTTTTTTTTGACAGGCAGAGTTAGAGAGAGAGACCGAGAGAAAGGTCTTCCTTCCATTGGTTCACCCCCAAAATGGCCGCTGCGGCCAGTGCACTGTGCCAATCTGAAGCCAGGAGCCAGGTGTTTCCTCCCGGTCTCCCATGTGGGTGCAGGACCCAAGCACTTGGGCCATCCTCCACTGCCTTCCCGTGCCACAGCAGAGAGCTGGACTGGAAGAGGAGCAACCGGGACTAGAACCCGGCGCCCCAACCGGGACTAGAACCTGGGGTGCCGGCGCCACAGGCAGAGCATTAGCCTAGTGAGCCGTGGCGCCAGCCAAGAATAAAGACTCTAAATCATTACAGTAGGGCCAACTTTACTATGTTTTTTCTTTGTGAATATAATATCCCATTCAATAAAAATTTTGGTTATTTGGTGTTGTAAACAATAATTCTTTGTATGCTAATTTCCTTGTAGGATTCTGAGATCTAATTTCATTTCACCAAGTCAGAGATATAATGGAGACTAAAAAATCTAAACTTTTCATGAGAACTCAGAACTAGGGGATTTTTACAGAGTTTTGAACTTTACCTTCTAGTCACTGTTTACCTGCAATGTATCTTTCAAGCACAAAAACAAACACTTCAGATAGTTATTTCTAGTATTGCCAGATGGACTATTTGCACATTAAAGGATTGGAAGAGCTTGGTTTTAATATTATATGTTAAATGCAAGTACTTAACTTGAAGACTGAAAACCTGTTGGATATGAAAGGAATTAAATTTTGTATTCTGGGCTGGTGTTGTGGCATAGCAGGTAAAGCCACTGCTTCTGCCTCTGACACTGGCATCCCACATGGGTGCCAGTTTGTATCTCCACTGCTCCACTTTTATCCCAGCTTCCTGCTAATGGCCTGGGAAGAGCAGCCGAAGATGGCCCAGGTGCGTGGACCCCTGCCAGCCACGTGAGAGA
The DNA here is from genome assembly GCF_051225735.1 of Oryctolagus cuniculus. Taxonomy (NCBI): domain Eukaryota; kingdom Metazoa; phylum Chordata; class Mammalia; order Lagomorpha; family Leporidae; genus Oryctolagus; species Oryctolagus cuniculus. Next base: position 12,458,079 of record NC_142875.1, on the reverse strand, counting down.
CCCAGAAGCTCCTGGCTCCTGGCTTTGGCCTGCTCAGCCATGGCCATTGTGGCTATCTGGAGTGTACCAGTGAATAGAAGATCTCTCTTTATGTCTCCCCTTCTGTGTAGCTCTGACGTTTAAGTAAATAAATAAATCATTTTAAAAAATTGCATTCTAAATAATTCAGTGAATAGAAAATAACAATTTTAGATAGTAAACTTTTGAGATTTTAGTGGATGGACCAAGTGAACTCATTGTATATGAATTTGAGTAAGCATATTTTAAAAAATGTTTTATTTGAGAGGCAGAGTTACAGAGAGAGAGGGAGAAACAGATAGATCCTCTAACTGCTGGTTAACTCCCCAAATGGGAGCAATGGCTGGAACTGGGCTGATCCGAAGCAAGGAGCTCTGAACTTCCTCCAGGTCTCCCATGTGGGTGCAGGGTCCCAAGCACTTGGGCCATCTTCTGCTGCTTTCCCAGGCCATAGCAGAGAGCTGGATCGGAAGAGGAGCAGCTGGGGCATGAACTGTCAGCCACATGGGATGCTGGTACTGCAGGTGGAGGCCTAGCCCACTACGCCACAGTGCCTGTCCCAGTAAGCATATTTAATAATGACGATGTAAGTTACAAGTCACCTGGGATTAAAATTATGAAGACACAATGAAATTTACATTTTAATTTTTTAAAGATAATTTATTTGAAAGAGAGCTGTCATCCATGCACTAGTTCACTCTAAGTGGCCACAGTAGCCATGGCTGTGCCAGGCCAAGGTCAGGAGCCAGGAACTTCATCCTCATCTCCCATGTGGGAGGCAGGGGCCTAAGTGATTGCACCGCCTTCTGCTGCCCTCCTGGGTGCATGAGCAGGGAGCTGGATCTGAAGTGGCCTGGCCGGCACTCAAAGTAGTGCATGTGGGAGGCTGGTGTCACAGGCAGCAGCTTAGCCTGCTGCGCCAGTGTGCTGGCCCTTATATTTTTATTTTTTAAAATTATGTTTCTCTGTTTTAATTGTTAATCTTGGAAGCGTTTTAAAGAAGATGAAGTTTCCGTAACCGGTGTGGGTTTGTGGGGTACAGCTGCATTTCAAGGTGTGCGTGTACAGGTGGTGAATGCTTTTGTGCCGTGTGTTCACTCCTGGTGAGTGTGCTTGGTGTCGTCGTGCTGCAGTGCTGTAGTTGCTGAGGCCCTTCTCGTTGTTTGCATCTTCTGGCTTCTGCATTTTAATTTTTTTATTAGTAGAATTAAAGTTCATGGCATTAGGGTCAAAAAAGGGTAATTATGTGTGTAAGCTCTATATGGTTGATTAGAATCTCGGATTATCAGTTAGTAAAGTAACTCCTGTTTTAACAGAAGATACAGAATCAGGGAAGTTAACTGAGTCACCCAAGGCCACAGAGCCAGGGAGTGGGAGAGTCGCAGTTAAAACAAAGTTAATTAATGTGTTTGAACATTGAGTGAGTTTTGTGTTTTGTTCAAAAGTAACTTAAATAGTTAATTGGTTTTGTTTATAATCGGTGATGTTTTGCTAGTCTTGTCTTCCTTTTTCTTTTCCAGAGATGGCTTTAGATTTTCATCTCAGGAAGCTGCTTCTAGTTTTGGTGATGATCGACTACTAATAGAAAAATTTATTGATAACCCTCGTCATATAGAAATCCAGGTTGGTACATCTTAAAATGCTTTCTAATTTTTATTAATTTGAAACAATATCATTTAATCCCATTGGAAACACCTCTCTTTTAGAATAATTGTGAATTATTATAACAATATTATTTTTTGAGTTTTTTAGAAGCCATATAAAATATTAAGTTGATATAATCGGTTATTTATTCTGCATGAAGGAATAGAATGACCTGCCTGGAGAGAATGGATAGCTGTTTGGAGCTAAAATTAGGGCCTAATCTTTTGGCTTCTAAAACAGTTGTTATTTGTGTGAACCTAATATATGTATTCAGAAATATGCATCTACTTCTTAATCCTGAAAATACATCTGTTCCTAAATACATCTGTTCTTAAAATTCAAAATTCTAGGGAAAAATAAAAACTAAGAAGCTTAAATTTTAGAGTTTCCAGCTTTAACTGATAAAGATACATTATTAAATTTGAATTTCAGATTACCAATGATTTTTGGGACATATTTCACTAAAAATTATTTTACTAAAAAATTCTTTACCTGAAATTCTTTAACTGGATATCTTGTATTTTTACTAAAAACGTGTTTGTTGTTTATTTGAAATTGAAATTGAGGTATCTTACATCTTACCTGGTAATCCCAGTTCTTTTCCCTTTTTTATAAATGGGAAAGTTCATTATGTATTATGTATTAACGCTAGACCTTTGACCCACTTCCTACAATGAAAATAAACCACAGGAGAGACATCTATATAGAAGTCATAGACTACATGTGGACTAAATGCATGAAATGTTTGCTGATCACTAAACATCTAATAACATCAACACCAACAGGTGTCTAAAATAATGCTGTGGTGGTGGCTGTCCTGTGCACAATTGATGACCGTAATGTACGTCCCCTTTACTGACACTCGTTGTCCTCATACAGCTGTGTAATTGGTTCTGTCTTACCCATTGCATCTGAAACGTAATTGGAGAATGTTTTATCTTTTTGATAAAAATGTTATGTTGAGTTTATGGAGTATAAATACAAAGTTTTTGTCTATTAACATCACCCTAAAGAATGAGAGGCACTATGTTCTCTGAGGTTTGAGGTTTGAGAGTTAGAAACTGAGAGAGGTGTTGCCTGAGGAAAGTGTTAATTGTGCACATGGTGGTGTGGCTCTGTGTTTTTTCTAATGGTATTGCTCTTACAGGTTTTAGGTGATAAACATGGGAATGCTTTGTGGCTTAATGAGAGAGAGTGCTCGATTCAGAGAAGAAACCAGAAGGTGGTGGAGGAAGCCCCAAGGTAAGAGTCTCTCCCAGCAAGCATTATAAAACAGACTGCTTTTATGCTTTGTCTGTATTTTCATTTTCTTGGATACAATCATTTTAATGTTCCTGTAGATGACATTAATGCGTGTGTTTGTAGTTAAGGCTTTGTCCCTTGATCCTTCTCAGTATATTAGGTTAGTGCATTAAAGTGAGTTCAGGAAAGAGAAGTGGGTTTTCATTAGAGGAGAAAGTTGGGTCGACAACCAAATGTGACTTCTGTTGGCTTCTGCGTGTAGAATCTGCTGGTGTTTTGTAGAATTTCTGGGGTGGATGTCTTTGAGGCTCTCCTGTTGGTGAAGGTTTCATAAAGCGGAATCTGAATTTATCTTCCCACGAAAGGACTTCTTGGATATGGTTCTTGGAAATTGCTTGGTTTATCAGAACCACTGTGGGTGCTCCTTCAGGCCACCTTTACTGTGTTTGATGGAAAGCTTTGTGACGTCTCATTTCTAATTTGATGCTAGGTTGATATTTTAATATTTTCTGACATTCTCTTTGTTCCTGAAAATTCCCAGTTGAGTGTATGTGGTTGTTTTGAATCACCAGATACCAGGAAATATAGCCAATATAGCTGTTGTCAGCATAGCCAGCATGCCTTGATATAATGTGTGTATGGCTTCTAAAATGAAGAGGTGTGAGTATGATCAAACTTTTAATCACAGGGTAATGCTAAAAATTAAGCTGTTTTGGTTCTATTGAATTTGTTTAAGGTTTATTTATTCAGAGAGAGGGAGAGGGAGAGGGAGAGAGAGGGTTTGAGAGAGAGAGAGAGAGAGAGATCAATTTTCCATCTTCTGGTTCACTCCCCAAATGGCCACAATGACTGGGGCTGACCCCTGCCAAAGCCAGGAGCCAGGAGCTTCTTCCAGGTCTCCCACATGGGTGGAGAGGCCCAAGCACTTGGGCCATCCTCTGCTTCTTTCCCAGCACAATAGCAGGGAGCTGGATCGAAAGCAGAACTGCTGGGACTCAAACTGGTGCCCATATGGGATGCTGGCATCGCAGGTGGCGGCTTCACCAGCTATGTCACAACACTAGCCCCTATTGAATTGTTTTTTAAAATGTGGTTTGATGTATAAGTTTTACAACAAGATCTCCAAATCCTTTGATGCTTGTCTCATTGATTTGTCAGGAGAAGAATCTATATAGCCTTTCGCCTTGAATTTGTGCTCTATTCTTGACCAATAGAAAACATACAAGTGATGCTGTACCAGTTTCTGGCCCAGGCCGCATGAAACTAGCAGCTTCCACTTCCTGTTTCTTAGGATGCCATCATGTTGTAAAAAACTGCTCACTGTAGACTGCATGGCATGTGGCCCTGTTTCTCATGGCCTAGGACCAGGATAGAGGAAGGAAGGAAAATGAAAAAGCTAAGGGAGAAGTTCTCCGTGGGTCTTTAGGAAGGAACCTGGGAGCTGCTAGTGCTGATTACTTGGCACTGACCTGAAGGTCAGTACTTAGCTGAGAAGCCTGGAAATGCCTTGTTTGCCTGAGCAGCCATGTGCTCAGCTGGAATCCTAGTAGAAGAGAAAGGTTGTTGGCAGGGCCGTCTCTGGCTTAGTCTTTTGCTACTTTTTTCCTTGCCTGCTTTATTATTTCTATTTCAGTTAATTGTCTCATTTTATTGAAAAGTTACCTGTCTTACCTCAGATAAAAATCTTTCACAGACTGGGAACAAAAATCATGATCTTTGTTTGTTCTGTTTAGAACTGTAAGTTTTTCATAGCAACATCTCATCTATTAATATAGAAAACAAAAGAGGAAAAACCAAACAGTATGAACCAAAATGAAAACACTAGGACTGATTGTTTTTTTTTTTTTTATAGATTTTATTTATTTATTTGAGAGGTAGAGTTACAGAGGGGCAGAGAGAAAGGTCTTCCTTCCGTTGGTCCACTCCCCAAATGGCCACAACAGCCGGAGCTGCACTGATCCGGAGCCAGGAGCCTGGAGCTTCCTTAAGGTCTTGCCACGCAGGTGCAGGGGTCCAAGCACTTGAGCCATCTTCTACTGCTTTCCCAGGCCATAGCAGAGAGCTGGATTGGAAGAGGAGCAGCCGGGACTAGAACTGGTACCCATATGGGATGCCGGTGATGCAGATGGAGGATTAACCAGTGCCATGGTGCCGGCCCCAGGACTGACTGTTAATGTTGAGTTGATATCTATACATATACTGAAAAAATGTAAAATAAATGGAGTATATAAATTCCACTTACTATAGTAAGAATCTAAAACTGTGCTTTAGGGTAAATGGGAAGTTTGGGTTTTTGATAAAGGTTAAGTCAGGATGAGACAAGGCAAATAATGGGTTTTTAGTCAGTTGCAGTGAGAATCTCCAATGGTATGCTGTTAATTTTTAGTAGGATTTCCATATTTTGTTTGTAGTAGTTTTGTCATGCATTTATTGGTGAAATAGGTTAATGCAGTAAGATTCACATCACCCAAGGGGGCCATAGGAGGCACATTTAGCACTGGCAGTATTCTTGTCCCACACCCTCACTCCACTGGATATTTACCTTGAGTCTGTTCACAGCTCTGGAGCCAACTAGAACTGTATATGGAATAGAAATATAATACTCATATTAAGACAACAAGGAGTTACATGTGGCTTAACAAAGAATGTGAGGAATCAGGAGCATGGCCAGGTCCTAGAGCAAAAACTCAGGGAAAGGACATTACAGAGGAAGAGCGTCTGTAAGATACAAATGGAGGCCGGTGCCGCGGCTCAATAGGCTAATCCTCTACCTAGTGGCGCTGGCACACTGGGTTCTAGTCCCAGTCGGGGCGTTGGATTCTTTCCCGGTTGCCCCTTTTCCAGGCCAGCTCTCTGCTGTGGCCCGGGAGTGCAGTGGAGGATGGCGCAAGTGCTTGGGCCCTGCACCCCATGGGAGACCAGGAGAAGCACCTGGCTCCTGGCTTCAGATCAGCGCGGTGCACCGGCCACAGCACGCCAGCCGTGGCAGCCATTGGAGGGTGAACCAACGGCAAAAGGAAGACCTTTCTCTCTGTCTCTCTCTCTCACTGTCCACTCTGCCTGTCAAAAAAAAAAAAAAAAAAAAGATACAAATGGAGCCTTTGGACTGTATGGAAGATGTCAGCTGTATGAAGATATTTAAATGAGATAATCAGGGAAATCTGAATATTGACAGGATAGTAAATACTGACTAGCTATTATTTAATTAAGGAGTCCCTATTAATTTTTTAAATGTGGTTGTGTTACAAAGGAGTACTTACTGAAACAGATATGGGAGTTTTTACAGTTGAAAATGCTTCATTTGGGATTTGCTTTAGAATTAAAAAAGCCAGTTGGCCAGAAGTTATGTGTTAATAATTATTACATGTTGGTGACAGCCATGTGCACATGCATTATACTACCCCATATAATAAAAAGTTTACAACATGTCATCCAAATCTTACTCATTTGAGAATAATTTTAATCCGTAAGTAGAAAAGTCGTTAGTGTTTTATTTCTCAGAATCTTGTATAGAAGCAAAATCAGTGAAAATACAGAAGTGGTTTGATGGTTGTGGTTTTCAGGGTTTGTTGAAAACATCTTAGCCTTACACGTTTGCTGGAAGATGACTTTGATATTTAAAATGGAAGTTTTATGATTTCTGAGGTGTGCAGTCACTTCTTGTTATTGGAGGCAGTTCTGTTCTATAAGGCGTCGTGAATACTGAGTGAGCAACTTCAGCCTGTTGCTTCTAGAGGAAACAGAGTGTTTTCTGTGAGCCTCTGCCCCTAACATTTTCATCAGCTGTTTAGAATATAATCTTGTTTATGTGTGTTTCTTTTGATAGGTCCCTTCTTTAATATCTATTCTGGGCTCTTTATCATTGTACTCAGTCCTGCCAACAGGACCATAACTCATGCCCAAGCAAAGCTTTTATCATGCAGTTTTTCTCTGTTAAGACTCTCACACCATTTTGAGGCTTGGAAAAACCAACTAGAGCCTCAGTTCATCGCTTGGGGGTGGTGTGAAACCACATGCATAAAAGTGTAAAAACCAAACCAAACCCAAAAGTGGTACTAGATATACCTTGAAAAGGACCCTCATTCAGTCTGAGCACTGAGACAAGAAGGCAGAGTGAGTGCCTTGCTCTGAGTGTGTTAACAGTGTCAGTGATTTTGCCTTTCCGTGTATGTAGCTGAATGTCCATAGGTGCCACAGCATTGATTTCGGTTCCAAGTAAATTTGAGCAGGTAGGCAAATTTGCAAATATGGTATCCATGAATGATGAGAATTGAGTTTTCTTTGTTTTCCTGTTGAAAGCTTGACTATAATATGTCATGGTAAAGATCTTTTCTGGTCATGTCTATTAGGAGTTCTGTGTGGTTCCTGTACTTGAATGTCCCTTTGTTCTCCAAATCCGGAGAGTTTTCTGATGTTATTTCACTGAATAGCCTTTCTAATCCATTCTCTCTTTCCATACCTTCACGAACTCCTAAGACCCATATGTTAGGTCATTTGATAGTATCCCATAAATCTCAAACACTGTTTTCAGTTTTTCTAATTTTTTCCTATTTGTTTTTGTCTGACTGAAAAATTTCCAAAGATGTGTCTTCTAGCTCAGATACTCTCTTCTATCTCATCAAATTCGTTGTTAAGCCTTTCTACTGTATTTTTTATTTGACATGTTGAATTCTTCATTTCCAGTATTTCAGATTGATTACTCCTCAATATCTGTACCTCTTAACAAAATTTTTCACTCATGTCATGTATGGGTTTCTTTAACTCATGAATTTGTCTCTCATTCTTTTGAGTAATCTTATGATCATTCTTTTGAATTCCTTTTCAGGCATTTTATCAATCTCTTCATCTTCACATTCTAATATTGAAGTGTTGTTGTGTTCCTTTGGGGGAGTCACATTGTCTTCCTTGCTTATGTTTCTTGTATTCCTATGTTTACTTTTATGCATTTGTGAACTACTTGTTGCTCTTTTTCCTTGTATGGCTTTTATCTTTGAAATATGCCTCTGTGGCTTAGAGGAGTGTCTACACCTTCAGAGGATACCCAGATGCATGTCCTGGGTGGGGCCTGGGAGCTCGAGTCAGTGCTTGGGAGGGGTTCAAGAGTCCAGGGTAACACCTGTGGTCTCCTCTGTTGTCAGCAGGGGGAGGTTATGATCACTGTGTGATCACTGCCTCACCTCCTCTCTGCCAAGGTGGTCAGTGCCTGGGGTGAGCCCACAGTGGCTGTATACCCCATGCCTACAGGATCATGAACCACACAAACAATCTGTGTGGTCCTAAGTGTGAGTACAGAACTCTCTGCAATGACCCATCCCAGGCACTCAGGGAACGCTCAGCCTCTGAAACCAGACACAGGGTTTTCCCAGAGACCTAGCTATACCCCATGCCCTATAATGCAGTCACAGAATTCCCACAGTCATTGCTGCAGGGCTCCCACAGTACAAGGAACAGGGGATCCACTCTCAGTCCTGTGAGCCTGCTCCGTCCACCAAGAGCCCAGACGTTCCCAGACCCTGCTGTCTGTTGGTGTTCTACCTTGGAAGTTTGAATATGGTTGCCGGTGATAGAGTTAGGGCAGAGGCACACCTCACAGGCTTACGTGGGCGCCCTGCCCCTGCCTGCCCTCCATGCCAGACTCAAAGTCGAGACTGTGGATTTACCCTCAGATAAAATCCCCTACTTGCTCACATGTGAGCTGTGGCTGCCTGCACGTGCCTTATCAGGGTGGTGCCTCCTTCCTAATTGTCACTGGGAGCCCTTGTTGGGTAAGGACAGCAGGCAGTGTGCCCTCCCTTCAGTGTTCAGATGGGTACCCTGCCCTCTGCTGGCGCTCCAGGCTGGTCTCTAGTCAGTGTGGTCCTCAAGGTTCCCCCTGAGGCAACAGCAGCAGTGACACAGGTTGCTGTGGACTCCTTTGGCTTCTAAGATGGCCTCTCCTCCTGACCGTCCGTCCGACTTTTCCTGCGAGTGTGGTGCTCTGTGGGAGTAGGGGAGGGGAGGAAGCAAGCAGCTTCCCTGCTCCAAGCCTGGTAGTCGCTCAGGCTCCAGTCAGCTCCCCAGGCTGAAGTCAGAGTCCGTGGGTGGTGGGGGTGGGTGCTGGGCAGTGTCACTGTGTTCCTAAATATGTATATATGAGAACATGAAACTTGTGTAACTTGAATAAAATTAAAAAAAAAAAAAAAAAAAAAAGGGTGGCGCTGTGGCTCACTTGGTTAATCTTCTGCCTGAGGCGCCAGCATCCCATATGGGCACCAGGTTCTAGTCCCGGTTGCCCCTCTTCCAGTCCAGCTCTCTGCTGTGGCCCAGGAATGCAGTGGAAGATGGCCCAAGTGCTTGGGCCCTGCACCTGCATGGGAGACCAGGAGGAAGCACCTGGCTCCTGGCTTCAGATCAACGCAACGCGCCGACCATAGCAGCCATTTGGGGGATGAACCAACGGAAGAAAGACCTTTCTCTCTGTCTCTCTCTCTGTCACCGTCTATAACTCTACTTGTCAAATAAATTAAAAAAAAAAAAAAAAGTCAGTGGATGACTGTGGAATTCCCTCTCAGCTAAGACTGAGCGACTACCAGGCTTGGAGCAGGGAAGCTGCTTGCTTCCTCCCCCTCCCCTACTCCCACAGAGCACCACACTTGCAGGAAAAGTCGGACGGACGGTCAGGAGGAGAGGCCATCTTAGAAGCCAAAGGAGTCCGCAGCAACCTGTGTCGCTGCTGCTGTTGCCTCAGGGGGAACCTTGAGGACCACACTGACTAGAGACCAGCCTGGAGCGCCAGCAGTTTCTTTACCTTGATGTGGTAAGATGGTGGCTGGCGGCTGGCGGCTGGCGGCTGCAGTGGTGTCTTTGTCTTCCTTCCTCTTGTGCCTCACGGAGTCTTCCTTGTTTTTCCCCTTCTTTGCTGAGAATTTCCATCAGTCAGACCCCTGGAAACGTGGTCCTTCCTTTGTTCTTTTCTTATCCCAGAGCAGCTGATGTTAGTGTGGCTGCACCCTGTTCAACCATCTTGGAAGTCTACTGCCTTTATGTTACTTTCTGAAAACTTAGTTTTCTTCCAGTTTTAGCTTGAAGCAGTTTTGAATATATGTGTAAAATGTTACTAGTGAAAGAGTAGTCAGACATTTTATAATTGGGTTGAAATTGCAGTGTAGTATGAAAAGTTCTGATACCAGTTTTATAAAAACCTAAAGTTGATTGTCTTAAGCATGTTATGTTTAATGCAAAAAGCACATATGATAAAATGTATATAATGCATATGATACTATGAACTCTCAATATGGATGATACAGATCTGAATAAAATTTGAGAAAATTTTGATAAAATGTACATAAAAGATGACTTGATATTTGTTTAAAATGTAGCATTTTTTTGGACCCCGAGACTCGAAGAGCCATGGGAGAACAAGCTGTAGCTCTTGCCAAAGCAGTGAAGTATTCCTCTGCTGGCACGGTGGAGTTCCTGGTAGACTCAAAGAAGAATTTTTACTTCCTGGAAATGAATACGAGACTCCAGGTAACCGAAACTGGTGTTCCTTCTTCTCTGGGCCTCTGCCCTTTGTTCTTCCTCACCTGTTCCTGCCTGTTTTATAAAAGTTAAAGATCAGCTTCTTGAATTGCTAAGTAAAGGTCTAGTTTTTGTGTTTGTGCTGAGATACATGTTAGGAATAACAGATATGTGACCCCTTACTTTCAGGATCAATGTCTCGCCCTCCGGCTTTGTTAGTGTTAATGCTTCATGTTGGAAATGCCACTGTGTTTTTTTCTTGAACCTTTTGGGATGAACAGTATTTGTCAGGATTCATGTGGTAAGAGAAACTACACTAAATATTGGAAGTAGAAAGGGATTAAATGCTTGCAAAATCTGTGGAAGGGATGGAGGATGGCAGGCTATCTAGAGAAATGACTCCTAAAATTGTTTCACACAGTTAGCCTTCCAGAAGGACTACTAGCCCTGCTAGTTAGGAGTTGAGAAATCCAGTGGCTGCCCTGGAATTGTTGGCTGCGGGAACACATCCGATTTCCAGGGAAGGTTTCAGGAAGCTATTGATGCTGTAACTGCTGGGTTACTTTCTTTTTTCTTTCCATTTATTTAAATTGTGCACTATACCCATATAGAAAAGTACATAGAACACATATGTAGAATTGAATAAATAATTATTAAGGAAGACTTTGTGTAAACATCATCTGGGTCTACAAGTAACAAAAATGCTAAGACGTATGGTTATTTTTGCCTTTTTTTAAAAAAAAGATTTATATTAACAGGATCTTATTTGATATTTTCTTTTATTCTTTGGTTCTTTTCTCAACATTATACTTATGAGATTGATCCACGTTGTTTCATGTAACTCACTATTTATCTATTCAGTTTCTTATAGATATTTAGTTTTATGAAATTTGTATGCATTTGCTAGGGCAGCCATAACAAATGATCATAAACTGGGTGGCTTCAGAAATTTATTCTTTTTTTATTTTTTAAAAATATTTTATTTATTTATTTGAGAGATAGAGTTATAGACACAGAGAGGGAGAGACAGAGAAAAAGGTCTTCCATTTGCTGGTTCACTCCTCAAATGGCCATAAAAGCCGGAGCTGAACTGATCCAAAGCCAGGAGCCCGAAGCCTCTTCCAGGTCTCCCATGTGGGTACAGGGGTCCAACCACTTGGGCCACCTTCCACTATTTTCCCAGGCACATTAGCAGGGAGCTGGATCGAAAGAGGAGTAGCTGGGACATGAATCAGCGTGCGTATGGGATGCTGGCGCCACATGTGGAGGCTTAGCTTACTATGCTATAGCGCCGGCCCTCAGAAATTTATTCTTTCACATTTCAGGAGTCCACAGGCTGACATCAAGGTGGTTGCAGTTGCAGAGTTGGTTCCTTCCTGGGGCTCAGAGAAAGAATAGGTTCGAGTGCATGCCTAGCTTCTGGGGGTTGCTGACAGTCCGTAGTGTTCCTAGGCCTGTGACAGCATCTCTCTAGTCTCTGCCTCAGTGGTAACATGGCCTTCTCTTTGTGTATGTTTGTGTCTGAAGTTGGCTTCTTCTGTATGGATACCAGTTGTGTTAGACTGAGGACCCACCTTGCTCCAGTATTACCTCCTTGTAACTTAACTACACCTGCCAAGATCCTACTTCCAAATATAATCACATTCACAGGTTCTGGATAAACATAAAGTTTGCGGTGTGGGGGATGGAAGCTATTCTATCCAGTACACAGTTCAAAAGATAACTTGTGTCTGTAGTGACAGCTTGTAGGTGAGTGGTTGCCTAGGGCTGGGGAGAAGCAGGAGGACTAGGGACAGCTAACGGTAGAGACTGAGGTAGATCAGACTTAGGCCTGAAAATTAGATCTACTTTTCCTGCATTGGACTTTGGATGGGATGGGGAGGAGAGGTTGAGTGTCTGCAGGCGGAAGGCGAGTGGGACATAAGGGTTTCTGTAGCCATGGTTAACTTTCCTGCACCGTTGGGTTGCCTGAGAGCATTTCTCAGTTCTTAATCCATCCTTAGCTTCAGGATTTCCCCTGGTCCTGTGCTTTGACAGAGGGCCTGCCTTTATGCTCCTGTCTCTTTGCCAGAGGTAGACTCCCCTTTCTTACCACGGGACCCTTGTTGGCCTGCCGGTGACTGTAGGAAGGAGTTTTCTGTTCTTAATAGGGCTTGGTCTTGGTCCTTGTGCCCTTGAACCTTTGCCTCTTTCCCTGGTTAGCTTGTACATTGTCCATCTTCACTGACTCTCAGTCTGTCTGCACTCAGACATTTTGGATGTGTTTCTGGGGCTGGCCTTGTGGCATAGGGCGCTGGTTCAAGTCCTGGCTGCTCCACTTCCGATCCAGCTCTCTGCGATGGCCTGGGAAAGCAGTAGAAGATGGCCCAAGTGCTTAGGTTGCTGCATCCACGTGGTTGACTGGGAAGAAGTTCTTGGCTTCAGATCAGCTAAGCTCCAGCCATTGTAGCCTTTTAAGGAGTGAACCAGCAGCTGGAAGACCTTTCTGTCTGTCTGTCCCTCTCTGTTTCTGTAGCTCTACCTCTCAAATAAATAATTTTTTTTAAAAAAGTGTGTAATTCTTTTAGCTGAGTTTTATAATCTTTGCTTTGTACCTGGACCATTTATTTGTTCTATAGAAAGAGTAAACTCTCATATATTTAAGTTTGCAATAATTTTTATGCTTTTGACCTTACCTCTGTAGTTCTTTTCCTTTCCCCCACCCCTTTTCTTGCTTTTATAATATGTATCATTTAATTTTATTTCTATACCTGTTTGGGAATTAAAATACCTCTAATGCTTTGATAGAACCTACACATTACAACATATGACAAATCTTTTAATAGTTCCTAGAAAATGGATATTAAAAAAGCATGAGCACTAAAATGAAGTTGTTTTTAAATTCTGTTTTCCATGAACTTTTGAAGTCCCCTCAGGCATCCCTATTGCTGTCTAATATACCAGTTATTATTTTTCTCTTGTTCAACCAGACTATACTAACACTTCAAAACATTTTAATTCCATTTATCATCCCCTGAGTTATACGGAATTGTGCTCTGTAGGCCATTTCTCTTGTTATTTTTAAAAAATAGTCACCATTTATCCTGTTATACTCACATATTTAATCTTTTCTCTTAATTTATTTCTGGAGATTTCTCTTAGGTGTTTGCTTATGGCACAATTTTTTTTTTTTGTTAACAGTCTATAGCTTTATTTTGCCTTTACTCATGAAAAATATCTTTCAACATATTTTAAAACAATTTATTTATTTATTTGAAAGGCAGAGTGATAGAGAAAAAGAGCAACAGACAAGACAGATAGAGAGATCTTTCATCTACTGGTTCATTCCCCACATGGCTGCAGCAGCTGGATCTGGCTGATCCATGCTGGTCTCCTGTGTGGCTGGCACAGGCTCAAGCCCTCTGGTTGTCCTCTGCTGCCTTCGCAGGCTCATTAGCTGGGAATGATTGGAAGCAAAATGGTCAGGATTTGAACTAGCACTCTAATATGGGATGCTGATGTTGCAAGCATCAGTTTAACTTACTGTGCCACAATGCTGGCTCCTTTTCAACATTTTCTGAAAAAAATTTATCACTTTTTTTAAAAAAGATTTATTTATTTATTTCAAAAGCAGAGTTACAGAGAGGCAAGGCTGAGAGAGAAAAATACCTTCCATCTGCTTGTTCATTCCCCAGATGGCTGCAACAGCTGGAGCTGCAGCCATCAGAAGCCAGGAGCCAGGAGCTTCTCCTGGTCTCCCATGTGGGTGCAGGGGCCCAAGCACTGGGGCCATCTTCTACTGCTTTCCCAGGCCATAGCAGAGAGCTGGATTGGAAGTGGGACAGCCGGGACTCGAACTAGCGCCCATATTATGAGATGTGTTGGCACTGCAGGCCAGCACCTGTTTACATTGTAGCACCATTTTGACATGAGTGTAATCAGCGAAGTTCTGATCTCTAAGTTATATGTAAGAAGTTAAAAAGATTCCTATTGTTTAATTGCACAGTGAATAGCTGTCAAATATTGTGTTGAGTCTCACGTACTATGGCAGAAATGATGCATCTAGATGCATTTTAATATCAGTATCATATTTGTAGCATTTGAGTAGATAATAATCTAGTACTTCCTTTAAAATCATCTTTTTTCTTGGCTTTTTTTTTTTTTTTTTTTTTGAGATTTGTCTTACTCTTGTTATCCTTAGACTTTATTTTTGACTGGACTCAGATTTAGAAGTAGGTGCTCTCGCCGGCGCCGCGGCTCACTAGGCTAATCCTCCGCCTTGCGGCGCCAGCACACCGGGTTCTAGTCCCAGTTGGAGCGCCGGATTCTGTCCCGGTTGCCCCTCTTCCAGGCCAGCTCTCTGCTGTGGCCAGGGAGTGCAGTGGAGGATGGCCCAAGTGCTTGGGCCCTGTACCCCATGGGAGACCAGGATAAGTACCTGGCTCCTACTATCGGATCAGCGTGGTGCGCCAGCCGCAGTGCGCTGGTCACGGCGGCCATTGGAGGGTGAACCAACGGCAAGGGAGGACCTTTCTCTCTGTCTCTCTCTCTCACTGTCCACTCTGCCTGTCAAAAAAAAAAAAAAAAAAAAAAGAAGAAGAAGAAGTAGGTGCTCTCAGAGAAGACAGCCTGCATCTGCATCTCTGGGCATTCTGTCCTTGGCTTTCCTCTTTGACCCCTTCAGTCTCTGGTCAGAAGTTGAGCAGATTCTTCAGTCTCTTGTTTATTTTCTTAGTCCACTGCTTCTTCAGGGCAGCATGAGGCGTTGGTGTTGCAGGACACATGGAGTGAGGAGACGCTGCACCTTGGGTGCCTTGGTCCTCGGGTTCTTACCTTCTTTGTTTAAGGGCTTTCTTGGAACATACTGGTGTATGTCATCTTCTTTACTGCAAAGTGTGTGAAATCTGCTGGTTCTTTTAAGACCCAGGCGACAAGGCTGTGGCATCATCAGTCAACTCAGAAATACCTTCCTCTCTCTCTCTCTCTCTCTCTCTCTCTCTCTCTTTTTTTTTTTTTTTTTTTTTTTTTTTACAATAACCAAGTTGAGAGCACTCAAAGTGGTGTCAGCAGTGCGGTCCTGAATCGATCTGTGCTTGCTTTCTCTAGTCTTTCTAGGTCTGTAGCAGGAATGCCCCTTAACTCAGCAGTAGGCCGACAACCATGGATCAAGACTCCTTGCTTCATGGGAAAACGTGGTCATTCTCACTCCTGGTTCGGACCACATTACTCTAACATTCTTCACCCAGAGCGTCGGCAGCAGCTTCCGCAGCCATGTGCTTCTCATAAAGAAGTACGAAGTTTTCGTTCATCATCCACGTCAGTGAGTTTCTGGCAGCCAGGTGCTGGGAGGGAGACATTCAGCCTCATTTTGAAGCAGCTGATCTTTCCAGCAGCTGCAGGGAAGAGCTTGTCCTCTGTTCTTGTGAGTGCCTTTAGAAGTGACAGAATTTTACCTTTTGGAGATTAATTAGATTTTGCTTAAGACTATGTCTTCATAACTGAATATATCTAATTAGATAATGAGCTGAGAAATCATGTTTTTGATCTGATATATCTTGATGAGAATAATAGCTTGAAGTATGATTCTGAAGGCAGTTTGAATTAAACATTTTGTCTTTTATTTGTTTATTTAAGATTTATTTTATTTGAAAGAGTTACAGAGAGAGAGGTAGAGACAGAGAGAGAAAGAGAAGGAGAAAGGTCTTTCATCCACTGGTTCATTCCCTAAATGGCCACAACAGCCAGAGCTAACCTGATCTGGAGCCAGGAGCTTCCTTTGGGTCTCCCAGGTGGGTGCAGGGGTCCAAGAACTTGAGCCATCCTCTGCTGCATTTCTAGGCCATAGCAGAGAGCTGAACTGGAAGTGGAGCAGATGGGACTCGAACCAGAGCCCATATGAGATGCCTATGCTGCAAGTGCGGGCTTTAACCTGCTGTGCCATAATGCTAGCCCCTGTGTTTTATTTTAGACACAGGAAATATATATATATATATATATATATATAAAATTATTTGATATATTTATTAGTATTTATGGAATTGACAACCAGTGTTTTTTATTAACGCAGTTTGTTACTGTGTTCCTGTGGTGTTTTATTTTTCCATTTGTTTCTGGTTCATTAATCTCAGTCTGTAAATTTATTTGAGATTGTCCTATGATCATTTTTTGTGTGAGACCCAATTGTTGATATTTATTTCAAATAATTCAGTGCAGTCAGTCAAAAATTTATCTAGATACCTGTGATTTGTGTTTGAATAGCTTGCCAGAACATTGTGTTTATACTCTCAAAAAAGATTATAAATTTCAGGAAAAAATCAAATTCACAAATGCTTGAATACATTAGATCATACAGAACCTAATTCTGTGCTATTTAATGTCATACTTAGATGCATTTGGTTCTCTTTTTAATGTTTAATCATACCTTCTTTTCTCTTTTGCATTTACTTCTTACCAGAATAAATTAATGTTTAGTTTTTAGTATATATTTGTGTGAAAGGAAATATTTGATGGGAGAGGATATAGCTGAGTGGGAATGGGAACAAAGAACATTGAACGTCATAGTATTTAGAAAGCAGTATATGTATGTAATAGATTTCTTTCCAATACTGCTTAAATACTTCAGATCTTTTTTTATTTTTTATATTATTTTTAACGACTTTTTAAGGTTTGTTTTTGTGGTGGTTGTTTTCTTTTAAATTTTATTAATATAAGGAGAACAGATTTTATGCATTGTATAGGTACAGTTCCAAGATGAGAACTACATTTCCCTCTCTCTTTCCTTCCCCACAGCCTCTCTCCCTACCTCCTATCTCTTCATTGGTTTTTGCAAAGACATAATTTTAATCTACTCTATATTCAGAGACTTAATTTGTCGTAATAATAATATTCAATGAGTAAAAAATAGGAAGACCACAGTTCCACTGGAGTGTATACAAGGGCTAAAAATGACAATCATATCTCAAAGGACCATTTCATTCCTATACGTTTTTTGTATTCTGTATTAACTGCTACATATCAGAGGAAACACATTTGTCTTTTTGAGACTAGCTTACTTCACTAAGCATAATGGTTTCCAGTTGCATCCATTTTGTTGCAAAAGGAAGGACTTCATTTTTTCTGATTGAGTAGTATTCCATAGTGTATATATACCACTTTTTTTTTTTTTACCCAGTTATCACTTGATGGAGATTTGGTTTGATTCCATATATTAGCTATTATGAATTGAGTTGAAATAAATAGTGGGATATAAATAACTCTTTCATATGTTGATTTAATTTCATTTGGGTAAATTTCCAGGAGTGAGTAAGCTGGCTCATATGGTAGATCTATTTTCGTATCCCTGTAGATTCTCCATACTGACTTCCATAATGGTTGTACTAGTTTACATTCCCCCCAGTAGTGGATTAGGCTACCTTTTGCTCCCACATCCTCACCAGCATTTATTGTTTTTTGATTTTTGAATGATAACCATTCTAGCTGGGGTGAGGTGAAACCTCATTGTGATTTTTATATGCATTTCCCAGATTGCTGGTGATCCTGAACATTTTTTTCATGTATCTGTTTGTCATTTGTATTTCATTATTTGAAAATTTCCTGTTCATGTCCTTTGCCCATTTCTTAGCTGGATTGTTTGTTTTGTTGTTGTTGAGTTTCTTGAGTTCTTTATAGATACTGCATAGTAATTCTTTATCATTTGCATTGTTTTCAAATATTTGTCCCATTCTGTTGGTTGTCTCTTCACTTTGTTGAGAGTTTCCTTTTGCAGTACAGAATTATCTTAGCATGATGTAATCCCATTTGTCTATTTTTATCTTTATTGCCTGTGGACCTGGGGTGTTTCCCAAGAAGTCTTTGCATATGCCAGTGTCTTGCAGTTTCCTTGCTGTTTTCCTCTAGGAATTTGATGGTATCTGATAGCAGATTTAGATCCTTGATCCATTTTGAGTTGATTTTTGTATAAGGTGTAAAGTAGCGTTTTTTTTTGTTTGTTTGTTTGTTTGCTTTTTTTGGCCAGGCAGAGTGGACAGTGAGAGAGGGAGACAGAGAAAGGTCTTCCTTTGCCGTGGGTTCACCCTCCAATGGCCGCCGCGGCCAGCACGCTGCAGCCGGCACACCATGCTGATCCGATGGTAGGAGCCAGGTACTTATCCTGGTCTCCCATGGGGTGCAGGGCCCAAGCACTTGGGCCATCCTCCACTGCACTCCCTGGCCACAGCAGAGAGCTGGCCTGCAACCGGGACAGAATCCAGCACCCTGACCGGGACTAGAACCCAGTGTGCTGGCGCTGCAAGGCGGAGGATTAGCCTAGTGAGCCGCGGCGCCGGCCTAAGTAGGGGTCTTGTTTCATTCTTCAGCCCATGTAGATCCAATTTTCTCAACTCCATTTGTTGAAGAGATTGTCCTTTCTCCAGGGATTGATTTTAGCTTGTTTGTCAAAGGTTAGTTGATTATAAAAATGTGGATTAATTTCTGGGGCCTCTAATCTGTTCCCATTGGTCCACGTCTATTCTTGTGCCAGTACCAGGCTGTTTTGATTAGAACTGCCCTGTAATAAGTCCTGAAGCCTGGTATTATGATGCCTTCAGCTTTATTTTGATTGTTTAGGATTGTATTAGCAATTTGTGATCTTTTGTGATTCTATGTAAATTTTAAAGCAATATTTGTCTACATCTGAGAAGAATGTTCTTGGTATTTTGACTGTGATCACATCGAATCTGTAAATTGCCCTGGATAGTCTGGACATTTTCAGGATGCTAATTTTTCTAATCCATGAATATGGAAGATTTTTCTGTTTTTCTGGTGTCTTCCATTTCCTTCTTTAATGTTTTGTAATTTTCATTGTAGAAATCTTTCACATTCTTACATTCTTAGTTTAATGTATTCCAAAATATTTAGTTTTTTTTTGTTTGTTTGTTTGTTTTTGTGGCTACTATGAATAAAGTTGATCTTAGAAGTTCTTTCCCAGCTATGGCATTGTCTGTATACAAAGGCTATTGATTTTTGTATGTTGATTTTTATATCCTGCAACTTTACCAAACTCTCTTATGAATTCCAGTAGTCAGTCTTTCTCTCTCTCTCTCTCTCTCTCTCTCTCTCTCTCTCTCTCTCTCTCTGTCTCTCTTCTTTAACAGGCAGAGTTAGACAGTGAGAGAGAGAGACAGAGAGAAAGTACTTCTTCTGTTAGTTCACCCCCTAAATGCCTGCTACGGCCGGTGCGCTGCGCCGATCTGAAGCCAGGAGCCAGGTACTTCCTCCTGGTCTCCCATGCGGGTGCAGGGCCCAAGCAC